>NC_050577.1:69840360-70140614 GCF_011100635.1 Trichosurus vulpecula | reverse complement strand
CACATATATACACACATGAAAGTTCATGAATGTATATATACATGAATAACGTATGCACGTATGTATGGGTGCCCACACACATACATGCATATACATGTGCGTGTATATGTGCATATACATACGTATGTGTACATATACATTGTGTGTAACATATACATATACATACACATACATTGAGAGCAAGCGAGCAGTGAAGCTGGGTGGCACAGTGCATAGAGTGCCAGGCCTGAAGTCAGGAAGATTCATCTTCCTGAGTTCAAATGTGGTCTCAGATACTGAAGAGCTATATGACCCTAGGCAAGTCACTTTACCCTGGTTGCCTCAGTTTCCTCATCTGTAAAATGAACTGGAGAAGAAAATGGCAAATCACTCTGGTGTCTCTGCCAAGAGAACCCCAAATGGGGTAACCAGACATGACTGAAAAATGACTGAACTGAAAATATATACATTTTTTACACACACGTGTGTATATAAACATAAAGAGACTAAATCCAAAGTAGTTGGAGAGGAAAGGCATTAGGAACTAGAAATTGAGAGAGGAGGAATTAGCATTGAACATACGCAGTGTGCAGAGAAGGAAGATTGCACGTTATGTGGGAGGAGCAGAGTGAAGGCCTATTTGGCTATCTGGCAGGAGAGATGGCCAATGCACCGCTGCCCGGTGGTTCCTCCTTCTGATTGGCTGGCTCCTCCCAGAACTTCCACATAAGGAGGTTACCCAGGACAGCCTTGTCTCCTTCCTCTCCTGCCTATTCTCTGCATTTCTCTGATTCTCCCTCTCCAGGTACCGTGTCATCTTCATTTAAGGCAACTGAGACTCTAAGACTTTAATTCTCTTGCTCGAGGTCACCTAGTAAATGTCAGAAGTGGGGTCAGAACTCTGCTTCTCCAGACAAATGCTTCTTGTGTTCTATAACCACCTACGCAATCTTGAAGGTTAATCAGGTAGGGGCCGATGTCTGATCTGGGCTTTGAAGGAGCTCGGTATCCTATAAGGTGGTCCAGGCATATGGTTCCACCCCCCACCCCACCCCTACCCCCAGCAAAGGTAGGAATAGAGAACAGCCGCTAACACACGTGGATATCTAGAATAGAAAGTGCATCAAGGAGCGCAATAGGAAATAAGACTAAAAACATCTGGGGAGGGGGGCAGGGAGAGGATGCGTCAAATTATGGAGGACTTTAAACAGCAGCTTGAGGATTCTGTGTGTTATCCAGGGAGAATAGGGAGCCCTTGAACATTTTAAAGGAGAGGAATGACCTCATCATATCTGTGTTTTGGGAGCATCCATTTGGCAGCCGTGTGAAGGATGGATTGGTAAAGGGGGCAACTGGCAATCTGACCCACTAAAGTAGCTCAGAAATCTAAGGGAGCCCATTCGGGAAAAGGTTGGGTTTTGTTTGTCTGTTTGTCTGTTTGAAAGGGAAGTGCAAGGTTGAGCTGCCTGCCCGGTACAATGAACTCCTGGCCTCCCCTGGGTTGCCTAGACAGAGCGCTCCAGAAGAAGGGCAGGAATTCTCTGTGCGGATAGTGATCCTTTGCCCTAAGCGCAGCCTGGCTGCTGCCTGGGCCAGGAGAGAACTCTAAGGAAACGTCTCTGGAGCGCTTCAATTCTGTACAGATGTATTTCCCATTCTGAACTAGATTTTAAACAAATTGACATTTTAATATGCATTTATTCCAGTCGCAATAAAAAAAAAAAAACCTTCTGGTAACATGCCAGAACGCGATCTATAATGATGGTGTTTAGCAGCAACTGTGTCATTTGGTGTTGTTGACAGTAAAATAAATTAACATAATAAACATAATTTGCTCAAAAACAGCTAACTAAAAACAGATGGTTAAAATACTTGGGCAGGACCTGCTGGTCCAGGCTCGCACGTCTGTTTAGACGTTTGCAACAATGTGCAACATATGCTCTGCGTTTCATGGCATCCCCTTCAACCAGGCACATTGCGCAGGAGCCATGGCAAATGCGGAGCATCCCTTAATGAGGGAAGGAGGTGAGTTTGCCTTGCTACCTAATTAACGAGACATTTGCCCTGGGCCTCGCTCCTCAAAGGAATTTCAGCCTTTGCTCTAGGACAGATGCAAGGGAGAGGGCAGTAGTCATGGAAATGTGGACGAAAACAAATACCAGCAGCCAGGTGGGCCGCGGAGCCCATTTGTATTCTGATATTTGCGGTTCTATTATTGGCTGCCGTGGCTGGGCTGTACAAGCAAGTGATTTGTTGTCCCCTCTCCTAACCAGATCACAATGTGCTCTCCCCGCCTGCTCAAACACTCCCTGTGTGTGTGAGATAATTCCCGCTGGGCTGGTGAGACAGCGGGTCTCTGGGCTCAGCCACAATTAGCATTCACATCTTGTCTTCTACCTAACACCTACCCCTTTGTGTGGCCTGGAACAAGGGGCCTTTTCTTTCCAAGGAGGAAAGAAAAGTCGGAGGGATGGGGCTGGGGGGAGGCCAAACTGAAGCCTGGGGCTCTAGCTCAGTGGAAGGGGACTGTGGCACTCAGTGGCCAGTGCCCGCATGGCCTGGCATGCCAATGTGGGCACGGAGCAGCGTTTGTGTGTGTTTCTGTGCAGGTGTCTGTGAGCTTGAGTGCACCCATGTGAAAAAAGTGGATCCTGGGCCCAAAGTAGGCTTCTGTGTTAAAGGTTTGGGAAAACGGACCTCTGAGGGGCAAATTTCCATCTCTTCCCAGGCCCTAGAGCAGGGGGTGGGCTTCCTTTGGTGTCATGGTTCCCCTTTGACAGTCTGCTAACTCTTTAGAGCCCTTCTCAGAATAATGATTTTAAATTCATAAAACACATTGAATTACAAAGGAGACCAATTACATTCAATATTTTGTTTAAAGAGAGATTGCTAAAAATCAAACCAAACCAAAAAAACCAAGTTCATGGATCCCAGATTTAGAATGCATTTACATGGACATGATGATATAGTCTGAAAGTCATATCTGTTTTCTTCATGGCCTTCTGGGATTCTGAATGTGTTCTCTCTGCTTCCAGGGTTCCTTCACCCCTTTCCTCGTCCCATCATTCCCCCTTTCCTCTCCCCTCTTTTCTTCCTGTCCCTTTCCCTCCATTTTCCCTGTCCCCTCCCCTACTATTCTCCATCCCTTCTCCTTCTTTTCCCTACTCCTGGTCCTTCACCATCTCAGCGCCTTCCCTCTGAGATTACTCCAATACATCCTATGTAGATTTTGTTTCTACCAAGTCTTTTGCATGCTGGCTTCCCATTGGTCCATGAGGTGAGCTTCTGGAGACCACAGATTTTTTTTTTAACTACCTTGCTTTGTCTCCCCTGTGCTTAGCATAGTACAATTATCTTAACAATTGCTTTTCGAGGCGATTGGACTTGACTCCCCCAGAAAGTGTTTTTTGACCTGGACTCAGACCTGACAAGGGGTAAACCCTGACTGTTTGGGTCTGTGCTCTCACAACATTAAGCAGGATTGAGTTGTGGTCAACAACAGGATGACTCAAGCTCTGATTTTGTTGTTACGGTTGAGTCATTTCAGTCGTGTCCGACTCCCCGTGACCCCATTTGAACTTTTCTTGGCAAAGATACAAGAGTGCTTTGCTGTTTCCTTCTCCGGCTCATTTAACAGATGAGGAAACTGAGACAAACAGGGTTAAGTGATTTGCCCAGCTAGTAAGAATCTGAGGCAGGATTAGACCTCAGGCCTTTCTGACTCCAGGCCTGGCCCTCTATCCACTGTACCACCTGCCTCCTCTTTTAGCAATACCCCCTTTTTCAAGGTTTTCCATATGGCACTCCCTCCTCCCAAATTAAAACTCCAGGAGAGTACAGCAGGAAGTACAGCAAGCTATGACTTAGTGTGTTCTGGTTCTAGGCTCTATGTTTGCTCATCGTGGGACCTTAGGGAAGTCACATAACTGTGCCTTGTTTTCTTCATCTGTAAAATAATGAAAAAAGATAAAAAGAAACAAAGAGATAAAAGGACTGTGAAAAATCGAAAGTACCATATAAATTTAGGATATGATTCTTTTTAAAGGAGGTGAATCAGGAGAAGTTCCCAATCAAATTGGGGTAAGTTTATTCCTAAACAACTTGCTAACATGATAAATAGAGGCCATCAGAGGCCGATGATCAAATTGAAGTTGCTCAGTTAACCAGAGAAGATGGTAGGGTGGTGGCCATTGGATGATGACAATGGGTGAGGCACCAGGAACTTTTCATGATTGGCACAGAAAATCCACAACACCTCTTGTGTCCCAGATAAAAGTATGTTGCTCCATTCTGCATAGGGAAGATCCACATCTCTGAGGAAGGACTCAGCTCTGAGCTCAAGAACTGCTTTCCCCTCCTGCCTCTTGAAGAGAACAAGGGGAGGGGGATGGATTTCTCTTTTCTCTCCATCTGACCCTCCAGAAGCAATGGTGGCTATAAGCAGATGGTGGTGAGAACATGTACTTCTCGAGTCCAATCTGAGTCCCTGGATACTTGCCTCATCTGCTTCCTTCCCTAAGGACAGTTTGGTGAAAATCAATTCTAAGAAATGGATGTTTGTTTTCAGCTTTGGTGGTTACCCAGTGGGTTTGAGAGTTAGAGTTCTTGTTTCAGGTGCTGGCTATGGGACCCTGTAGTAATATGCCTCTTAGAAGAGATGACAGTCAACAGGAACATCCTGACACCCGAAGCATAAAAGAGTTGCTCCTTGCTGGCCGAGAGAGCTGGGTATTTTGATTGCTTGGACAGTCTAGATGGAAGATTCTAAGAGAGAGAGATCCTGGCCACTCTGGAGATGGAAAATCACAAACTCTTTCACATACACCCCTCTCTTTTCTGAATCTGCCACTACCCTGGTGGCCGCCCCATGTGTGGATTACTGCAATGACCTGATGGCTGGTTTCCCTAACTCAAGCCACTTCTTACTCCAGGTCATCCCCAACTCAGCTATCAAATAGATTTTCCTAAAACATGGGTCTATGTCATCCCCTCCTCAATAAACTCCAGTGGGTCCCTATTATCTCCAAGATCAAATATAAAATCCTCTGTTTGGTTTCTATAGCCCCACATCACCAAAGGTACAAATACGGCCAGGCTCCCCACTGCTCCAAGGCTAAGGTTTTTGGTTCCTTCTGAAAGTCTAATAGTGCCCTTCCCAAAGATTTCAACTTAGGCAGAGAAAATGACCCAATGTATAGCAATGTATCTAGTAATCTCAGTGAGCAATGAAAGAAAGCAGACACATTAAATCTATCATAGCAACAGGCCTAACTAATACATTTTGCCCAGGGAGGAGCACCATAGACAGGACATCAGAGGGCCTATTAAAGCCAAGGCATGAGCTGCTGGTCCACACATGTTTCTCATGTGTGACTGCCTTATGCATAATCTCTGTACTTCATCACTCTCTTCAATGTTGGTTTATGTTTTCAGAAGAGTCAAGTCAACAAGGATTTATTAAGTGCTTATTATATGCCAGGCACTGTGCCAAGTGTTAGTGCTAAAAATACAAAGAAAGGCAAAAAAACCCCAAACCGTTTGCTTTCAAGGAGCTTGTGATCTAATGAGGGAGACGACATGTAAACACCCATGTAGAAACAAGCAATAATCAGGATAATTTGGGGATAGTCTCAGAAGGGAGGAGTTAAGATTGGGTGGGCCTGGGAAATGCGAGTTGTAGAAGGTAGGACTTTAGTTGACACTTGAAGGAAGCCAGGGAAGGCAGGGTGGAGGTGGAGATGAGGAAGGAGAAATAAGGGAGGCTGGTCCAGGCTTGGGGGAACCACCAGCAAAAATTCCAGAGTTGGGAGATGGAGTATTATGTCTGAGGGACAGTAAGGAAGTCTGTTACTGGATTGCAGAATACCTGGAAGGTAGTAAGATATAAGAAAACTGGAAAGGTAGGGAAGGGCCAGGTGATTCAGGGCTATAAAAACCAGAGATTTTATATTTGAGATAATAGGGAGCCACTGGAGTTTACTGAGGAGGGGGTGACATGGTCAGACCAGTGTTTTTGGAAAATCTATTTGATAGCTGAGTTGGGGATGACCTGGAGTAAGAAGAGGCTTGAGTTAGGGAAACCAGCCAGCAGGTCATTGCAGTAATCCACACATGGGGCGGCCACCAGGGTAGTGGCAGATTCAGAGAAGAGAAGGGTGTATATGGAAGAGTTAGTGAGGTATGTTTTTAAGAGTACAAATCCATAGAGTTCTTTGAACCTGGGCAGTGATGCTCTAGGAAACTTCCCTTTCAAGTTGGAGGAGCAGCTTATGGAGCACTACATAATTACAGTTGTGATCCCTGCATACCATCTTCTCTGAGAGTATCTCCAATGGTACATGGAAATGAACTAGCTTGATAAATTTATCTATGCTAATGGAAGAAGGCTAGAGGAAAGCCTTCACACCCACTCCCCCATCATCACCTCCCATCCCCAGTAAGCTATTTTAACAGTAGCTCCGGAAAGACAATGCCTGCTTCTAGATGGAATAGTCTATACTCACCATCTATTCACTCCTCACACCCATTAGCATCATTCTACTGAGTAGTAGCTTGTCTGTAACTTTGAGTCTTAGACCTGCTACAGGGAGGCATTGGGAGGCTAAATGACTTGCTTGGTCACACAACTAACGTTTCAAAGAGAGGGCATGAATCTAGTCTTCCTAACTCCAAGGCTGGTCTTCTATGTCAGGCTGCCTTTCTATTAAATAATAATTATCTCACATTTTTATGGCAATTCAAGGTTTCAAAGAATCTTCCTCACAGCATCCTTGGGAGGTAGGTAATAGAGGTGTTATCAGACCCATTTTACAGATGAGGGAACTGGGGCACAGAGAAACTCATGACTTGCTGAAGGTCACACAGCTAGTAGGCATCAGAATCAGGACTAAAACTCAAGTCTTCAGATGCCGAGTCCAGCGTTCTTTCCTTTACCCCAGGCCACTGAAACTGCCCTTTTTTCCCCCCCAATAGTTCTTGACTCTCATCCTCATAGACACCCTTAGGCTCTGGGGCATTATTGTTTCCAGATTCTCTTTCTTCTCTTATGACTCCTCAGCCTGTCACTGATCCTATTCTTAGGATAGATGTGGTGCTGGAAGGGACCTCAGAGGCCATCCAGTTCACCATTTTGTTTTACCAATGAAGAAACTGAAGTCTAGAGGTATTAAGTGACCTGGCCAAGGTCACATAAAGTAAACAAGAGGGCTAGGATCAACATCTGGGTCCTCAGAATACAAATAATATAACCTTTCTGTTACACCATGCTGCCTCCTCTCTGTACCCCTTAATATTGATTCTATCCTCCAAACTTCGTCTTCACCCTCTTCTCTTGCCTCCCTATATCCTCTGTCTTGGTTAGACCATTCAAAGTTAAACACCAGTCATGGAGCTGGAAGGAACCTCAGGGACCATGGAGTTCGACCCCTTCATTTTACAAATGAGGAAACTGAGACCCAAGAAGTTGCCCATTTAAGTGTCAGAGATAGATGTTCGAGTATTTGTCTTGGGTCTTTTCACCCCTGCATTTGTAGCCTGAAATACCCTCCTTTCCTCTTTCATCTCATTTCTACCTGTTGAAATCCTGCTTTCCCATATCTGATGACACTTCCTATACCATCCCTTCCCCAATCCAGAAGTGAGCTGTCCTCCCTGTGAATTCTCATGTCACCTAATCGCATTGGTCCCTGTTTTATAGTTATAGGCACTACGCTAAGCATTTTGATTCTCACAAGAACCCTGGGAGGTAGGCACAATATTATCCCTGTCTTACAGTTGAAAAAACTGAGGCAAATAGAGATTAAGTGACTTGCCCAAGGTGTATTAGGAGGGCAGAGTTTATAATCTCAAAGAGGATCATAAACATGTCTGAAACGTTCGGAACCACCGGATATAAGAAACTCTCAAAGTAGAAGGCAGAAGAATCAAAACATATATTTAGGCTCCACAGTAACCAACCCATGAACCAGCAACCCCATTTTGATATATTGATCAAAAGCTTCCAGGCCCAATAAGTACGCCTTGAAAGAGTAACCAGGAGGCTACAGAGAAGCATGATAGCATAAAGCAAAATCATGCTTCCCCCTCTATGGTAAAAAGATTACCCACTGGCCTGAAGTCTTTGTTCAGCTTCCTCCCGTAGGTCAGCTCTGCTGCTGGCAGCTCCTGCTTCGGCTGTGGCTGCGGCTGTAGTGTAGCAGCCTCTGGCTCCAACGGGAGCTGCTTTTAACCATCCAGCTTCTGCGGGGGTGTAAGGTATGCCGGGGAAAGCACAGGTTCTTTCAATCTGCTTAAGCAAGGTGAAGGGGTTGACTGGGAAAGCACAGGTTCTTTCCATCAGCTTAAGCAAGGGAAGCAAGGTGAAGGGGCCGACAAGCTTACTCCAGTCCAACATACAAACAGCATTCAGTTCAGGGGAAAAAGCCAAACTAGTCAAGGGCACTTGTTGACTAAGTGCTAAGGAGTCCATTTTTGGTTGCCAATACACTAGGTCACACAGCTAGTAAGCATCTGAGGCCAGATTTGAACTCGGGAAGATGAGTCTTCTTTACTCCAGGTCTGGTGCTCTATCTACTGCGCCACCTTGCTGTGCTTCTCTATCATATTATACAATAGCATTTTAGAAACCTTATCTACATCAGTCTCATTTTTATAACTGAGAAAATTTATATTAGAGGACGTTAAAGGAAGTGCGCCTGGTCACCTAGTGAGCATTATGGAGGAAGTGGGAGTAGGACACAAATCTCTTGTCCAGTGGTGTTTCTCCTATGTCTTGCTGCTGCCTTCATTCAGAGATTGACTCTCATAGTGGAAATGGAACTTAGAAGAGGTAGGCTCATAGGTGCTATCACCCTTCAGCAAGTAGAGTGTTCCAGCACTCCTCAAATGATATCCTGTAGGGGGCCTTACTTCCCTTTACCCCAAGATTCATTTTTGTCTCACCTGGCACAGTGCCTGGTACACGGTAAGCTCTTAATAAATGCTTGTTGACTGACCGATCAATTGACCTAGACAATAGTTTGGGCAATGAGAGCTTCAGCCCCTGCAGTCGTGATGAAGAGGTACTTGAAATGCTAGTAGCCCTCAAGGACTGTCCCCATTTCATGGGCCACACTGGCTGAACCTTTGGACCAGCTGCATGTGCCACATTTCTCCTTCCTGAGACTCTATTTTCCCCTGAGGAACAGACTACACAGAAGGAAGGAAGGTGAGATAAAGTCACAAATTCCTTCTCACAACTTCTAAGTTTCAAAATAGATTTTTCTAATCCATGTCCCACCTGGTAGTTGGCTCTCCACACTGCCTAGAGAAACAAAAACAAATGCCCCAGATCACCAAATGCCAATTATACCCAATCCTTTTGGACTAGCAAAATAAGCCCTTTTAAGCAGGGTACATACTGTACTAAGGAATCATCACCAAACTATTTACAAAAATCCTTGTCCCAAACTTAGGCTGTGGCAGCTGAGGCACAGATGTTCCGGATAGCCGCTAATGTGTTGTTGAGTTTCATTAAATGCTTAATAGGTATGGGATACAAAATATGTGGTGGCCACACCAGTGATGATGATGATGATGGTGATGACAAGACCTGCCCATATAGAATCGTCTGCAATGAAGTGAACATCCTCTTTTTCATGTATACTTTTTTTTTTACCATTAACTTAATGATCATTAGCAAATGCCAACATTATAACATACAAAAACCCCAAAAGTATATGGCTCATAACTCTGTGGGTTTGTAACGTAGTTTTTTTTTTTAAAATGCATGTTAAATTCAACAAAGTAGTAACAAAATTACTCTGGTTTTTGTGAATCAATTAGTATCTTCTTTTTCTAAATTCAATTTTTTTTCAAATGAAAATCTGCCTTCTTTCTCTCCCTCCCACCTCTGCTCCGTCACCACCTCTCCTCCCCAAGAAAGCAAGAAAACAAACCTCCTATTACATACATACACAAACAAAACAAGTTTCTGAATCAGTCATGTCCAAAAAAAATTATGCTTTAATTTGCACTGAATTTCTATCAGGAGGTAGGTAGCGTGTTTCAACATGAGTCCTCTGGAATCATGGTTGCTCATTGCGATGATCAGTTCCTAAGTCTTTCAAAGCTGATTATCTTTACAATGTTGCTGTTATTGTATCAATTGTTCTGCTAATGCTGCTCATTTCACTTTGCATCAGTGACTACAAGTCTTCCCAGGTTTTTATGAAACCATCCCTCTCATCATTTCTTACAGCAGAATAATGTTCCATCATAGCGACATACCATCACTTACTCAGCCATTCCCCAGCTCATAGGCATCCCCCCATTTCCAGTTCTTTGTCCACCAACAGCTGCTATAAATAATTTTGTACATACGGGTTCTTTTCCTTTTTCTTTGATTTCTTTCGGGATTAGACTAGGTAACGAATGGTACTGCTGGGTCAAAGGATATACGCAGTTTAATAGGCTTTTGGGCATAGTTCCAAATGGCTTTCCAGAATGCGTGGACCAGTTTGTAGCTTCACCACAGGGTATTAATGGACCTGTTTTCCCACAGCCCTTCCAGCAATTGTCATTTTTCTTTTTTTGTCAACTTTGCCAATTTGAGGACTGTGACATGGAACGTCAGATTTGTTTTAACGTGTGTTTCTCTCACTAGTAATGATTTAGATATTTTCCTCCCATGTGGCTATGGGTAGCCGGAGTTTCTTTCCTATGAAAATGCCTATTCATATCCCTTGACCATTTATCAATTGAGGAATCAAGCAAATATTTTCAAGACTTGAAGCTAATCCTCCAAAATGGAAGATTATATTTAATGCAGTATTCATTAGGTGCCTCAGTCCTGGTGGGCCATGGGTTCTCATCTGAGTGCTAACTGGTCAGATTGCCTGTGCACATTGAACATTGCTCACATGCTAAACCAGGTCAACCCAATTTGGGCTCTCCCAATCAGGGAACCACCCTTTGGCATTTCTCTTAACAGCTGCCTCCTCAGATTGTGGTGGAACACCGAGGCTGCTCTGAACCAGCTGTGATCAGCTCCAGATGTTGTCAGCTGGTCACAGCCAATTTAAACGAAATAAATCCCAAACTACATACAAATCCCCTGGGGCACCCAGTTAGTGCCCTGCTCTTATGTCTCAGTCAGAACAAACTCATCTATCAGAAAATGCAGCCCAGTTAAACTAAATCTGACTCACAAAACTCACCCCAGGGGTTTCTGGAAAGGAAAATTATAGAGTTAACTTCTTAACCCACAGCAGCACAAAAAATAAGGGGTTGCAGTCAATTCCAATGTGTCACGGAATCATGGGATTTGAAACTGGGAAGGAGACTGAGAAATCCTCTGTCCTAGCTCCCTCCTTTTCCAAATGAGGAAACAGGCTCAGAGTTTGAGTGATTTGCTGAAGGTCACAAATTTGCCAGTTTGAGGAGTGTGACATGGAACTTCCGAGTTGTTTAAAGGTGCATTTCTCTAACTTCTAGTGATTTAGATTTTTTTTTCCCCTCACATGGCTATGGTGATAGTAACAGTGATTACTATTCCCGAACGAAGACTAGAACCCAGGCCTCCTGACTCCAAGCTCAATGTTCACATTTCATTGCTTCGTCAAGCACTCACACACCAAATATTAGCACTGAAACTTCAATTTAATCACCGCTTGATTGTTCACCATTCGTTTTGAATGGTTCTCATTTGGGATTGCTTATTACAGGTAATTATGTAAATCATCAATTCAAGAGAAATTCTACCAGCAATGTCTAACATTAAAACAAATGCCAAGACATTGTCTTCTAATGTAAACATATTTTCAGGGGGTACTTAAGGAATTAGATTACCAGCTACTGAAGCCGATTCCTTAAGTTGCCTGTTGAGTTGGTGCGGCTATGGCTATGTTGGCGGAGACCTCTTGCAAGTTTTATAACAGGGGCATATAATTAAAGCCCTGCCAATTGTGAAACAAGGTCTTGGTCATTCTGATGTAGCCAAGTGTGGGTCCATGGGATTGGGGTTTCAGAGACAGAGAGTAGACTTTCTTGTAAGTATGAAGAAGAGGCCAGGGTAATGTGAGGAGTCCATGCATTTATATTTTCCTTGCTTTATGGAAGGATTCGCTTAGTTCAGGGGTGGGGAACCTGTATCCTCGAGGCCACATGTGGTCCTCTAGGTCCTCAAGTGTGGCCCTTTGACTGAGTCCAAACTTGATTTGTTCTGTGAGGTTTGGATTCAGTCAAAGGGCTGTACTTGAGGACCTAGAAGGCCACATGTGGCCTCAAGGCTGCAGGTTCCCTACCCCTGACTTAGTTTAATAAGGCATCTGGGGAATGGGGTAAAGGCAGGAGTGTCTTATCTGGAGAGCCAAATTGTTCAATTTTTGTGAGCATTTACACCTTGGAAACTGGCAAATACAAATCAGGGCTTGATTTTATTATTTGTTGATTGTGACTCTAGATTTAGGAAGGTGATGGAAAAATGTCAATATTGCAAATTAAATTTAAAAGTATGTCCAATATGCATCTTCCCTCCCAGAAAGCCAATTGTTAAATGCTCACCCCTGAGTGACAGACAATGTCTCCGTGCCTGTGTCCCTTGGAAGAGTGGCTGCTGGTACTCTGTAAGTGGTCTATGCATCAGTCTCTCCAAAGTCAGTCCAATGGTGATAAGACTGTCCACACACTGGCCTGCTGTGGGTTGTAGAATTATAGGATCCTGGTCAGGGAGATCCCTGCTCCTTAGGGCAACAGAAGCCTCAGGCCTCCTGACAAAGTGGCAGAGCCAACTGGATTTGGATCTCAAGGACCTGGGTTTGGATGTCAGCCTTCTGTTTACTACCTGCATGACCCTGGACATAAGCTGTTAGAGCTGGAAGCTGACTTGTTGCACTTACTGAGGCCCGAGGAGTCTGAGTGACCTGTTGGAGGTCATACAGCCAGTAGTAATTGTTGGATTTGAACCACGACCTTCTGGTCCCAGGGCACTTTCTACTTGACCCCACTGCACCCCTTATTTCTCTAGGGCTCATTTTCATCTTCTGTAAATGAGAGGCTTGGATGAGGGGAATCCAGTTTTGACAAGCTAAGCTTTGAGGTCTTGTGGGAATGGTTTCCAGGTAGGGCCTTTTAAAGGGGGAGAGTGGCTGCCTTGTAGGTTGGTGGATATGGGATCACAGGAAAATGAATTTAGAACAGGAAGAAACCTCAGAGGCCATTTAGTTCAATTCCCTTATTCTGCAGGTAAGGAGACTCATATATGCACATGTGTGCATACACACACACACACACACACACACATATATATATATATATATATACACATGCACATGAAAGTATTTGTGTGCTATGTGATGTATATGTGCATGCATATATTGTGCATATTTATGTCTGCATGTGTGTAGACATACATGTGTAGGTATGTGTACATATATGTACATGCACACACACACACACACACACACACACACACACACTTCCACACGTTTGTTTTCATTGAACTCTTCCACTACCCCAGATTCGTGTCTCTAGTCCAGGTAAGTCCCAACCCCTTCACAAGTCGACTTTTATCTTGAATTGAAACTCAGATTTGGTTTCCAGACCTGTGACTTTATCACCTGGTCTATACTTTGCTTCTTCTCATGCAGATCAATAACTCTTCCAGTTGAAAGTCTTAGAGAGCCGGATGAGGTACCAAGAAGTCAGATGGCTTTCCTAGGGTCACACATCACTAGTATGTGTCAGCAAAAGGCCTTGAACCCACCCTGTCCTGACTTGAAGGGTGGCCACACCCACTCTCCATTACCACGTGCTGCCTCTCAGAGGCTCCAGTTCAAGGCTTGTGATGATCAGTACCTTTCACTTGTAGAGAAGATGACCTATCTCTTTACCAAGGATCTCTTTACCCCACAGCTCTTTAGCTCTAATGAAGGGAAGGCCCTCAGCCAGGCAACCAGGCCGGGGGAGGGGGTGAGAAATCCGGGTTAACTGGCAAGGTCCAACAAGCGCAGCGGCATTGATGGATTTCTCTCATTCGTGTGGATAAGTTGTCTGGGGTTAATTTTACCTGGTAATTCCTGGCATGTCTCCTAAGTGATGTCGTCTTAGTGACGGTCCTCCTTTCCCCATCCCCCGAGTCCTGATATTAAATCTTTGCTGAAGTGTAGAAATGAGGCTATTGGGTGTTTTATTTTGTGTGTGAGGGAAAGAAAGGGAGAATTACAGGATTTGCAGTTAGTGAAGGGGCTATTATGCAAAGTTCCCTGTTTTAGAAAGAAATTGCATTCCAAAGAGGCTAAGTCCACAGTTGCCATGGGAAGTCTGTTCCCAGGCCTGAGAGAGAACCCCACAGTCCTTACTCCCAGATCCTTCTTCAAGGCTACACACACACACACACACACACACACACACACACACACACACACGAGAAATGAACTTGGAGACGTGGGAAAACACATACATCAGTTCTCTTTTTTCATCTTCTTACCCGTCCCTATTTTGAACCAGCAGCCTCCAAATACAGAGCTCAAATCATAGGTTCTTAAGGCTGATTGGAATGAAATGAGTCTTCACTGAGAAATCGGGGCAGCTGAATAGTTTGCTTAATGACACAAAGACTGAAGGGTAAGTGTACCCCATCTGCATCCCTCCATTTGTAAGCAGCGGCATGGAGGGGAGAGAGAGAGAGAGGGAGAGAGAGGGAGGGAGGGAGGGAGGGAGGAGGGGAAGAGAGAGAGGGAGAGGGAGAGGGAGTGGGAGTGGGAGAGGGAGAAGGAGAGAGAGAGAGGAAGGGAGTGAGAGAGAGGGAGGGGGAAGTAGACAGGGAAAGGGGGAAGGAGAAGAAAGTAGAGAAGGAAAGAGGAGAGGGAGAGAGAAGTAGAGAAGGAAAAGAGAAGGGAGAGAGGGGGAGGGGGAAAGAGAGAGAGAGGAAAGATGGGGAGAGGGAGAGAAAGAAGGGGGAAGTAGAAACAGCGAGAGGATGAATGGGAGGGGAAGAGGTGAGAGATGAGAGATGAGAGAAAGGAAGAGAGGGAGGAAGGAAAGAGAGACAGACAGACATGTAAATATGGGTTTGCAGTTAGGCCCTAGATTGGATAGAAGGCTCTGTTGCCTTCTACCTGTGTGACCTTGCTTAGATAAGTTATTCAACCTTTCTAGGTCTCAGTTTCCTCATCTGAAAACTGAGGAGACTGGACTCAAGGAACTCTAGGATCCCTTCTAGCTCCAGATCTAAGATCCCATGGTCCTGCCTTGGGGACAAGGTGGGGATTGTCAAGAGCAGCCCCAGAATTCATAAGAGAAAGTATGGAGGGGAGGAGTAATTGGTCAGTAGCATTGTGTTCCCACCATCAGGCAAACTGATCCAAGGCCAAGAGGAGAGGTCAAGAAATGGGGCCTGAGGTCACAGCAGCCTGAGTAAACTTTAGCAAACATTCTGTCAGGGAACTGACTGTCTTGAAAGCTTCAGCCTTCAGGGGAAATGATAGAGCCAAAAGCCAGTGTCACTGACAAAGCCACAGACTTGGTAGCCTGTGTGGAGCAGAGCATGACACAGTGGGATATTGGGTTCGTTTTGTCTCCCTGACCTTTATCCTTGCCTTTGCTGTAGTAAAGTGTAAACATACATACTATGTTGGCACCCAGCTCTTAGACAGGCTGGGAATACTGCTCAGCCATAAGAAACAGTGAATATGTGGAGTTCAGAGAAGCACAGGAAGACTAGTAAGAACTGATGCAGATGGAAGCAGAACCAAGAAAGCACAACCAAAATATACAATGATGATAATGGAAATGAATGCAATGATGAAAGATAGGTGACACCTGATTAATTGCAATGACCACCACTGATCCAGGAGTCCTTATGACAAAACATACTTTTCTCTCCTCTTAGTTGAGAAATGAGAGATGACAGGTGCTCTGAAATGCTGCCCTTCCTCCCCTTCACTTCTTAAGTTTTCCTGTCTTCCTTCAGACTCAGCTCAGATCCCATCTTCTCTTAGAGTCTTTTCCTGATCTCCCCATCTCCATCTGCTTCTGAAATGACCTTCCGTCTACCTAAAACACAACTTGAATGTACCTAGTTATTTTGTATTGTCTTCCCAATTAGAATGTAAGCCTCTTGAAGGCAAGGACTGTTTTTTACTTCCTTTGTATCCTCGATACTTAGTACCATTCCTGGCACAGAATAAGCCTTAATAAATGCTTGTTAACTGGTTGACATGGCTGCCGTGTCTAGTGACTTCATGGAAAGGGTTTTCTTTGTTACAAAGGAGGGGTGGGAGAGGGGTAGGTGGATACCAAGAAATGACTACGATGTTAAAAAAACAAACAAAAAAACCCAAAAGATATTGATAAAACTTGCCCTGGAGATATTCTAGGAATAGTTCTCATGGGTTGTTTCTTCTGGCTTCTGGGGAGGGGGAAGGGCCAGATTGCTGCTGCTTTGCTTTGTAAATATTGCTTGTTTCCTGAGCAGAGAAGGGTTGATGTGAATGTGCTGGCATTACTGTCATAGCAGCCACCCAGCTCTGCATGACTTCCCTTCCAAGGTCAGGTAGAAGGATCCTCTTGGATAGACTTTGCTGTGGGATAGTTTTGGAGTCACACAGTTAGTTAATGGTAGAGCCAAGAATCCCCAGATCCTGATACCATATTAAAAATGCTTAAAAGATCTATTATTATTTACACCCTTGTTAAATAAATGCTTGTTAATTGATTGACATAGACTACAACTCTTATACCCCTTCAATTCAACTCAACAAATATTTCAGTGTGCCAAGCTCTGTGTGAAGACAAAAATGGAATTCCCCTGTCCTCAAAGACTTACATGATACTGTGGTGATGCTACATGTCCACAAATAAGTAAAAATCAACTACAAAGGGATGTGTGGCACTAATAAATGGGGAAATGAGGAAAGGCCTAGGATAGGAGGTGGCATTTGAACTGCACTTTGAAGGGAGCTAGGAGTTAAAAGAAGCAAAGGTGAAGTGGAAGAACATCCTGGTAAATATTCTCCAGACTAAGTCTCCCAGAGTGAGACCTGCTACAGCATCTCCTTGGGATTCTAAGGGTACAGTGAGGGATTGGGAAGTCTATTGTTAATGTTATTAGCTTGAGCCCCCACCAGTGGTGTTTCTCCTACAGTTATGTAGTGAATAGAATCTCAGTTCCATTTAACCACTTAACATCAGTTAGCTTTTACAAAATGACAGTTATCTCAAAGATATAGCAAGAATAAAAGTACAAACATTCTCTCCAGCACCTCAGGGGCCCACTCTCACCTAAACTGCCTTGGTCACTTAGCACAGTCTCTATATAGCATTGGTCTCACCAAGTTCACATTCACATTCAAATGAGGCATGACTACTGGACGAGTCTTTGTCTCAGCTAGGACTAGGTTGAGTCTGAAAGGTCACACCATGCTCCTCAAGCTACTGATACTGAGCTGGCTGCAATACTTAGATACCAGGATGCAAGGATACCCAGAATTTGCCCTCCTGACCTTTTAGAACTCAAAAAGTCATGATCTCTAATTTTTTTACCTAAAATGGAAAAGAACAAATATAAAAGCTGCAAAGACCCATCTTTTTACAAGACCATGTGACCTCAGAGGGGAAAAGGCCCAAGGTCTCTACCCTCATCTCTCACCATACACCATCACATCAAACCAACAGAGAGTGGCCTGGCAGAATGGCTAATTCTCTGGTTGCTAGTGCCTTTTGGAAGGAAATCCAGTTCCACCTACCCAGCCAATAAAAAAGGCTTCTCCTCACCACATGGTTAGCAGACCAAAGTCAGTTAAAAAATGTCTATACATGCTCTGAGGTCTCTACAAGGCACTTCCATTATAGGTTATCACAACTCTCCTGAAAGCAGCCCCACTTCCTTACAACCCCAGGCTTTTCCATGTAGTGAGTAGGATCTGAGGTATTCAGCACATATTCTAGACCCTCTTACATAGGCATGGACATGGGCTCTGAAATGTCAGGTATGGGGAATAGCAAGGAGGTCAGTATGAATGGAGGGTAGGAGAATATGAAAGAGAGGAGGCATTTGCTTAATCTCTGTGTCTACTGACCTATAGGTTTCTGTGGGCACTGGGCCCCACCAGCACAGAGAAGTGCTAAGAATTAACTGTTTTCTTTCTGAACAGGACTGTGTAGAAGGTATAGCAAGTGTCACCCTCACCAATGGCTAGACCTTGGGTGTCTGTAGGTAGGTAGGCCCATAGTGCTAATGGATTATGTGGTAATAAGTGGAGGCCAGGATTTCGCAGAATCTCAGAGTTGGGAGGGACCTCTAAAGGCCATTGCATCCAAACTATACCTGAACAAGAATTTCCTCTAGCACATATCTGCCAAGCAGTCATCCAGCCTTTCTGTGAAGTCCTTTAGTAAGGAAGAGCCCTTGTCTCAAAAGAAGCCCACTCCACATTGGGACAGTAATCATCAGGAAGTTTTTCTTTCTAACAAGCTTCAGTCTTCTTTACATCTATAACCCATCATTCTGAGCTCTTCCATCTAGGGCCAACTATGAGAAATCCAATCCCTTTTCCAGATTCTTAAGGACAGCTATAATATCTACATCTCCCATCCCACTCAAATCTCCTTTTCTCTAGGCTTAACATTCATATATTCCTTTAACCAACATTCACCAGGTATGGTATCAAAACCCTTCATTACCCTGGTCAGGAGCCTGGTCAACCTAGGACCAAGACTTCAACAGGCTAAAGTAACACAGGACTATGGACATTCTACCTTTCCTTGACTCTCCCACTCTAGATTCTTACTTCCTCCAGTTGACAGGTGTCCCGAGGCACTGTGTAACCACTCAGTGATTCTACTCCACACTAAGAGATTTGCAAAAGTCTGTCCATTCAGTGAGATGAAGAAGTTAGTCAAGTTCATGTTATAGCAGAAATGGGATGAGAATCCAAGTCTCCCAGACTGATGTTTTATTCACTACACTATGGGACCTCACTAATGGTACAGGATGATATATAAGCAAATGCTAGAATGGCCATAATCAATGACAAAGAAGGTATCAATAATGGGTCTACTGCTTATCTCCTATGTGACCTTGGGAAAGTCATTGCTCCTCTCTGATCCTTACTTTTTTTGCTTGTTAAATGAAGGAAAACCAACTAAATAACCTCCCTTCTAGCTCTAAATTTATATTCTTAGGGGTATGCTGGCAAGTATTTAATGACAGGCTCTTCAGGAAAAAAAAAAGTACATATGACACACTCTCAAATTTAACCTACATTACTCATATTTTTTCTATCACTTTCTTAAGTCTAGACAATCAACAAAAAAATAAAACAAGCCTTGATTTGTAGCCATTGCTGGTTCCCAGGGTATAAGTGCTCACAGTGAAAATTTAATAATCTTCCAATACTATATAAACTATTTGGGAAAATATATGAAGGAGTCCTACCAAATTCCTTTTATGATACAAATATGGTGCTGATACTTAAACAGGGAAGAGCCAAAACAGAGAAAGAAAATTATACACCAATTTCCTTAATGAATATAGATGCAAAAAGTTGGAAGAAAATATTAGCAAAGAGATTTCAAGAATAATACACTGTGACAAGGTAAAACTTATACCAGGAATGCAGGGCTGGTTCAATATTACGAAAACTATGAGCATAATTGACCGTGTCAACAAAAAAAACTAACAAATCATATGATTATCTTGATAGATGCAGAAAAAGCTTTTTGACAATATACAACACCCATTCCTATTAAAAACACTAGAGAGCATAGGAAAAAAATGGAATCTTCCTTAAAATGATAAGTAGCATCTATCTAAAACCATCAGTAAGCATTATATATAATGGGGTTACGGTAGAAGCATTTCCAATAATATCGGAGATGAAACAAGGATGTTCATTATCACCACTGTTATTCAGTATGACACTAGAAATGTTAGCACTAGCAATAAGAGAAGAAAAAGAAATTGAAGGAATTAGAATAGGCAAAGAAGAAACAAAGCTATCACTCTTTGCAGATGATGTGATGGTATACTTAGAGAATCCTAGAGAATCAAATAAAAAACTACTGGAAATAATAAACAAATTTAGCAAAGTTGCAGGATATAAAATAATCCCACATAAATCATCAGCATTTCCATATATTACTAACAAAGCCCAACAGCAAGAGGTAGAAAGAGAAATCCCATTTAAAGTTATTGTAGACAACATAAAATAGTTGGAAGTTTACCTGCCAAAACAAACCCAGGAACTATATGAACACAATTACAAAACATTTTTCACACAAATAAAGTCAGATCTAAACAATTGGAAACATATCAGTTACTCATGAGTCTGTTGAACTAATACAATAAAAATATCAGTTCTACCTAAATTAATTTACTTATTTAGTGCCATACCAATCAAACTACCAAAAAATTATTTTACAGAGCTAGAAGAAATAACAGCAAAATTCATCTGGAGGAACAAAAGGTCTAGAATATCAAGGAAATTAATGACAAGAAATGCAAGGGAAGGTGGCCTAGTTGTACCAGATCTTAAATTGTATTATAAAGCAGTAATCATCAAAACTACTTGCTACTGGCTAAGAAATAGATTGGTGAATCAGTGGAATAGGTTATGTACACAAGACACAATAGTCAATGACTATAGTAATCTACTGTTTGGTAATCAAAAGACTCCAGCTTCTGGGATAAGAACTCACTATTTAACAAAAACTGCTGGAAAAACTGGAAAACAGTATGGCAGAAACTAGGCATAGACAAACATCTTACCCTGCATGCCAAGATAAAGTCAAAATGGGTAGGTATGTGATTTAGATATAAAGGCTGATACTATAAGCAGACTAGGAGGGCAAGGAATAGTTTACCTGGCAGATTTATGTAGAAAGGAACAATTTATGAGAAAATAAGAGATAGAAAACATTATAACATGCAAAATGGATGATTTTAATTGCATTAAATTGAAAAGTTTTTGCACAAACAAAGCCAATGCAACCAAGATTAGAAGGGAAGCAGAAAGCTGGGAAACAATTTTTACAGCCAGTGTCTCTGATAATGGCCTCCTTTCTAAAATATATAAAAAACTGAATCAAATTATAAGAACATGTCATTCCCCAAATGATAAATGGTCAAAGGATATAAACAGGCAGTTTTCAGAGGGAGAAATTAAAGCTTTCTATAGTCATATAAAAATGCTTTAAATCACTATTAATTAGGGAAATGCAAATAAAAACAACTCTGATGTACACATCACACTTATCAGATTGGCTGACATGACAAAATAGGAAAATGATAAATGTTGCAGAAGATATGGCAAAATTGGAATGCTTAATGCATTGTTGGTGGAGTTATGAACTGATTCAGCCATTCTGGAGAACAATTTAGAACTATGCCCAAAAGGCTATAAAACTGTGCATACCCTTTGACCCAGCAATACCACTTATAGGTCTGTATTCCAAAGATATTATAAAAATGGGAAAGGGAGCCACATGTACAAGTATTCATAGCAACTCTTTTTCTGGTGGCCAAGAATTGGAAATGGAGGGGATGCCCATCAGTTGGGGAATGGCTGAACAAGTTATGGTATATAAATGTAATGGAATACTATTGTGCTATAAGAAATTATGAGCAGGCAGACTTCAGAAATAAATAATTAAATAAATAAGAACATTTAATAATCAGCTCTCCTGGTTATTGGGTTCCTGGCTCCAACACACCCCTAATCCTAGGATCCTATGCTGTTTAGCAAAAGGAAAGAAGAATGTGGGCTGAAGTGGCCAGGGAAAATGGTCAGACTTGACCTTGAATGTTTATCTAAATCATGATTTCATTTCTAGGCAGAGACCAAAGGGATATAATTGGCTCAGAATAATAGTTTCTTAAACCAAACAGCCCTGTTAGAATCAGGCCTTGACATGGAGTAAAGAAGATAATTAACTTTCTTGAGATTTCTGGTCCCTATGGTCCTGACCCCAAAGTTCTAACCTGGTCATTCGCTGACCCACTGCTCAGCTCTAGGCCCTACTGTAGTGGAGATAATACCCTCCCACTCATGGACTTTGGTGAGCCTTGGGGATTCATAAACTCTATCTAATAGTAATAAAAAGGGATTGATAATTAATTTCAGAAATAGCCCTCTCCAAATAATTTGCTAAACGCGTCCTCTGTGGGTATCTGTTCCACTCACTGTCAAGTTTCCAGCAAATACAAAACAAAAGGGAAGAGTCTAATTCAAGATCAACCTGAGAATCCCTGGCTTCTCTTCTTCCCCTACCTCCCAACTCACCTCCTTTCTGAAGGATCAATACTTGTTTCTATTTTTTCTGTTGCTAAGAGGACTCAGCAGTATCTCAGGGGCTTTGAGACTTATTTTTATTTTTTATATTTATTTAATTCTGAACTTAGGAAATAAAGCAAGCATTTCCATGACAGACTATAATAGGAAAAAAAAAGATGATTGCACATGTTACTGCAAATTTATTATTTACAACTTGTTATTCCTTTTAAATACATAATAAAGTTATTGTTTAACTTTCTTTTTTTCTTCCCTACCCCCACCCCCACCTCACCCCCACCCTAGAGATGGCTACCATGGGACACAAATACGTGCATGTATAATTATACATATATATATATATATATGTATGTATGTATGTTTTATTTATGTCAAAATGACTTAGTGACTCAAAATTGTTCTTAAAACAATATTCTTGTTACTGTATGCAGCATTCTCTTGGTTCTGCTCAATTCATTCTTCATTATTTTGTGTAAATCTATCCATATCTTTCTAAGATCATTGAGCTCATCCTTTCTTATAGCACAGTAGCATTCCATCACAATTAAATTAAAAAGGGTTTTTTGGCAAGTAAAACAGATGTAACCATGATCAGAAGGAAAGGGGGGATTACATAGACACACTCTCAGATAAAGTTCTCATGTCTCAAATATATAAAGAACTTTCCTCAAATCTGTAAGAATACAAGTTATTCCCCAGTTGATAAATGGTCAAAGGATATGAACAGGCAGTTTTCCAATGCAGAAATAAAAACAATTTATATTCATATGAAAAAATGCTCTAAATCATTATTTATTAGAGGGCTCATGTTTTTGGTTGACAACCTTGTAGTGAGGAACACCCGGGTTCAAATCCTACTTTGACAGTTGTATCTCTAGACAAAGCATGCCCTTTCTCAGTTTGTTTTCTTGTCTGTAAAATGGATATAATAATATCTGTAGTCCCTACTTTCTAGGGTTCCTGTGAGGCTTAAATAAGATAATCGATGTAAAGAGTCTTATAAATTTAAAGAACTCTTTTTCAGTAGTTATGATTACTATGCAGGGTATGGGTTTTCTCCAAGCTCCAGCACCAAGCCTCATAAACACAACGAATGTCAGTCTACATCTTCCCCTGGAAACTGATTCTTACTATTTATGTGACCCCAAGCAAGTTAATAAACCTCCCTGGGTCTCAGTTTCCTCATATGTAAGAAGAGAAAGTTGTATTAAATTGCTTCTGAGGTCCCTTCTGCTCTACCTCTATGATTCATTATCTGTTCTCCAAAAGAGAGAACCAAAGAATGTCAGAGTTGGAAGGGGACCTTAGAAGTCATATCTAGTCCAGACCCTACATATTCTACATTTGAAGAAACTCAGAATTTCAAAGGCTCAGAGATATGAAGTAAACTTGTCCACATGTATACAGAAAGTTGGTAGGAGAGCCAAACCTTCACCTCAGGTCTTCTGGACTTCCAATCCAATGTTTTCCCCACCAGTGTAGGAGCAGAAATCCAGCACTGCATTGGAGACTCAGAAGTTATAACTAAGCCTCCTCTCCCAGTTGTCCCACAAATCTTCAGATGTATTGACTAGCCATGGGATCTGGACGTAGGGCTCTGGCACCTTGGGACTTGACATTCTTTTTTTCCTCTATTATTTATTTAATATTTTTAGTTTTCAGCATTGATTTCCACAAGATTTTGAATTACAAATTTTCTCCCCATTTCTACCCTTCCCCCACTCCAAGATGGCATATATTCTGATTGCCCCATTCCCCAGTCAGCCCTCCCTTCTGTTACCTCACTCCCCCCCATTCCCTTTTCCCTTACTTTCTTGTGGGGCAAGATGGCTTTCTATGCCCCATTGCCTGTATATCTTATTTCCTAGTTGCATGCAAAAACAACGTTTTTTTTTTAACATCTGCTTTTAAAACTTTGAGTTCCAAATTCTCTCCCCTCTTCCCTCCCTACCCATCCTCCCTAAGAAGGCAAGCAATTCAACATAGGCTACACATGTATCATTGTGTAAAACCCTTCCACAATACTCATGTTGTGAAAGACTAACTATATTTTGCTCCCTCCTATCCTGTCCCCCTTTATTCAATTTTCTCCCTTGACCCTGTTCCTTTTTGAAAGTATTTGCTTTTGATTGCCTCCTCCCCCATCTGCCCTCCCTTCTATTGTCCCCCCTTTTTTAGCCCCTTCCTCCTTCTTTCCTGTGGGGTAAGATGCCCAATTGAGTATGTATGTTATTCCCTCCTCAAGTCAAATCCAATGAGAGCAAGATTCACTCATTCCCCCTCACCTGCCCCCTCTTCCCTTCCAATGAATTGCTTTTTCTTGCCACTTTTATGTGAGGTAATTTATCTCTCCCTTTCTCCCTCTTTCAATATATTCCTCTCTCATCCCTTAATTTGATTTTTTTTAGATATCATCCCTTCATATTCAACTCACCCTGTGCCCTCTGTCTATATACATGCATATATATACATATATATGTATATATGCATATATATATACATATATATATGTATATATATATATATATACACACACACACACACATAGACAGCTACCCTAATACTGAGATCTCATGAATTACACACATCATCTTTCCATGTAGGAATGTAAACAAAGCAGTTCAACTTTAGTAAGGGACTTGATATTCTAAATCAGAGGATAGTGTGTGATCAGAGGAAGCTTATTTCCTGGAGTGGGAGAGAAGCAAGAGATCATTGAAATTCTGCTATCAAGTAAAGTAAGCAGAGCCAGAAGATCGTTGTACACAGTAACTGTAATATTATGCAATGATCAACTGTGAACGACTTAGCTATTCTCAGCAATATGATGATACCAGACAATTACAAAGAACTCATGATGGAAAATACTACTCACCTTCAGAGAAAGAACTGATGGAGTCTAAATGCAGATTGAAGCATACTCTTTAAAACTTTATTTTTCTTTTGGGTGTTTTTTGGTCTATGTTCTCTTTTGCAACATGGTTAATATGGAAATGTTTTTGCAGGACTACACATTTAAAATCTATATCAAAGTACTTGCCTTCTCAAGGTGGGAGGAGGGGGAGAAGGCAGGGAATTTGGAACTCAAATTATTTTAAAAATCAATGTTAAAAATTGTTATTACATGTAATTGAGAAAAATAAAATAAAAACATTCTTTAAAAAAAGGAAGAAATTCTGCTATTCTTAGCCCTGTGTGACTTGACAGAGCAGAAGCAGGAGATAAGGCTTTGTTCTTAGAGCTCTCAGAAAGCTACAAATGAGCTTTCAATGTTCAGCTGGCAGAGTCAGGATCCCTGAAAAATGGCCAAGAAAGATCAATGGACCAAACTGAACATGATGAAATGTAATGGGGATAGATGCAAAAGATTGCATTTGCATTTTAAAAAATCATCTCCATAAGCACGAAGTGGGAGAAGCATAGCTAGATGCTCATGGTAAGCAGTTCGCCTAAAAAAAATAGGAGTTTCAACGGACCTGCCTCCATGCATCCTAGGCTGCATGAAAAAAGGCAGCATCCAGAATAAGGGTGGGGATTAGTCCTGCTGGGTGCTCTGTCCTGCTCAGGCTACATCTGGGATACCATGTGCCATCCTGGGAATTCTATTTTCTGAAGGATATTGACAACAGCTCCAGAAATGGGCAGGTGACCAGGATGGTGGGAGACCTGGAGACCATACTGTAGGTGGATCAGCTGAAGGAAATGCAGATGTTTAGCCTAGGGAAGAGAAGATCTAAGAGTGACCTGACATCTGTCTTCAAGTATCTGAAAGGCTGTCATTTAGATGACAAAGGATTAAATTTTTTTCTGCTTTGGTTCCTGCAAACCCAGGAGCAAAGTGTGGAAGCTGAAAAGGAGGAAATGGAGTCCTGATATGTGTAAAAGCATCCTAATACAGTTATTCCTTCCACATCACAGGCATTAGGGGCACGGTGTCCTGGTGATCTGGAAAATCTGTTCAAAATTTTTTGGCCTTCCCTTTGTATCAGAGAAGAAGTCTGAATTTTTTCTTTTTCTTTTATGGGGTGTTCACACCCCCTCATTGCAAAAGTTGGGTATATTTATGATATTCAACACTAAAATATCTTGATATTATATAATTCTATACATATATTTTATGCACGTCTGAGTTTCTAAATTTTTTTCTGTGTCGTCTGCTGGCCTTTTCACAAAACTCTCAAAAAATTCCCATTCAATTTCTTATGCCAAACCACAATATATTGAAACCCCTATCGGGAAAAGTTGTGATGCAGAAGGGATAACTGTAATTATAGCTGTCCAAACAGGAAATGGACTGCCTGAGAAGGTAATGGGTTTCCTTTCCCTCAGGTTTTCAATCTCAGGCTCTGAGGACTAGTAATTAGGCTATGGTAAAGGGTGTGAAGGACAGGGTTACTGTTATCTCATGTAGGCAGTTAGGTGCCTTGTGGGTAGAATGCTAGATCTAGTCATGAGGAATTGAGTACAAATAAGGCCTAGATCCTTGGCTGAATCCAAACTTCACAGAACAAATGCCCTTAATAAAAGGATTGGGTCTATAAAACATGGATTCAGTCAAAAGGCCACACCCAAGGACCTAGAAGGCCACAGGTTCCCCACCCCTGGCCTAGGACAGTTACTAGCTACATGACTCTGGTCCACTCAACTTCTATCTGGCTCACTTTCTCCATCTGTGAAATAGGAATGATAATAATAGCACCTGCCTCATGGGGGAGATCAAATGAGATATTTGTATATCATTTTGCAAACTTAAAGCACTGCATAAATGCTAACTATGAGCTATTATTTAGATAGAGATTGGCCTAGTTGGCCCCTGGAGCCCCTTCCAATTCTGGGAAGTTTATTGATCAAGACCATCCTTAGCTGGAGTAGGTGGTTGTTTATCTGGTGCCACTGCAGGGGCCTCAGGAAGGTTATATTCTTCCCTTCAAGAGAATTTGCCTCACAAAATCCTTGACACTTGAAATTTCTCTATCAGGAGAGGAAGACTTTCCACAAATATCGTTAATACTTGAACTACAAATCCTGCATTGAGTTAAATTCCTATCAAAGTTTAAATGACTGTTAGCAGATTTTTTTCCTTGGAGAAGGCTTTGAGAAGGTAGAGGGCTCTGGGCCACTTAAGAGTGGGGAGGAAGACTGAGGAAGAAGAAAGAGAATGTACCAAAGAGATCATAAAAAGGGAAAAGGACGTTAGGTACAAAAATATTTATGGCAGCTCTTTTTGTGGTGGAAATGAATTGGAAATTGAGGGGATACCCATCATTTGGGGAATGGCTGAACAAGTTGGAATAGAAAGAAAAAATGGTGAGCAGGTAGATTTCAAAAAAACTTGTAAAGACTTACATGAACTGATGCAAAGTGAAGTGAGCAGAACCAGGAGAACATTGTACACAGTAAGAGCAACATTGTATCATGATCAGCTATGATAGACATAGCTCTTCTCAGCAACATGATGGTCTAAGACAATTGCAAAGGACTCATGATGGAAAATGCTATCCACATCCAGAGAAAGAACTGATGCAGTCTGAGTGCAGATTGAAGCATACTATTTTCACTTTATTTTTTTTCATGGTTTTCTCCTTTTGGTCTGTTTCTTCTCTCACATGACTAATATGGAAAAATGTTTTACATGATTGAACATACCTAACCTATATCAAATTGCTTACCACTTTAGGGAGGGGGGAGAGGAAATTGGGAGGGAGGGAGAAAATTTGGAACTCAAAATTTTCTTAAAATGAATGTTAAAAACTGTCTTTACACGTAATTGGAAAAAATAAAATACTATTTAAAAAAAGAGGAGAATGCAGAGGTGAAGTAAGGGTATGGAAAGCAGAGGCTTGAGGGCATCTGGGTTTGTTTTCACCTACTTTAAATCTTACCTAGAGCTAATCCCTGCTTGCAATAGACTGGTAGCCCTGTAGAGGAAACACGTACCCCTCTCTAGGAAGACAGTATCTCTAGTCCACATTAATGCATACTCTAGTTTCTATTCTAGTGGATGCTTACTATGTAAATGGCATCACTGAATTACTGAAATGGGGCTTCTTTGTTGAAAATCTCCTCTAACACAGGACTTCTCCTTTTCCCTAGCCCCAGAATCAGGATAAGGTTTCCATAGCTCCCTAGGCAGTCCCAGAATGTGAGAGGATTTCTGCGAGACATCAGAATTATCATCACAAAGAATCAATTAAGGACATAGGGTACTGTGTTACTTAGGATGCACCCTTTCCTAGTGCTTAATACATAGCTCTGTCCTTGGATCATGGGAGACCCCTTGGAGAGGGAAAAAGGGGAACCCAGGTTTAGTTCTGTCTGTTTGCTCAGTGTCTAATTGGATTCATGGGATAACATTCTTTCCTGACCACAGTAGAAAAACATGGACTTGGAAACCTGCAATTAAAGTAGACCCACAAAGGATTTGTAATTTAACCCTAATTGGATGCAGTGGTTGCTCAGCACTGCTTTGCTGGCCTTATAGCCAGGCATAAGCTTGCAGAGCTTCCATCTACTTCCAGCTTCTGGTTTCAGTTGGGGTCATTAGCCAACCTTCAAGCTCTTCCTCAGAAGAAGAATGGGCTCTGCCATGCTCTCTAAAGTGCCAAAACTTTCCATAACTTTTAGCACACAGACGCCCTTAATATACAAAGCCATTGAATTGGAGAGGGGGAATATCAGAAAAACAACACCACTTCTGGGTTTTTCTTTTATGAAACTTATATCCTTACATGTCTGTTTCTTTCAAAGACTTGACCAGACAGACCCACTCTAAGAATTAGGAAATCTGAATTCTAATCCTATCTTTACTGCTAACTAGCCATGTGACCTCTAGGCTTCAGTTTTTTCCTACGTAAAATTCAGGGGTCAGACCAGATGACCTCGAAGGCCATTTCAAGCTCCAAAATTCTGGATAACAACTGCAAATATTGTAAATTTCTGCTCAGGTATACACTGAACTAGATGATCTTCAAAATTCCTTCCCATTCTGAGATTCTGGGGTTCCAAGTGGGCCTCTGAGACTAAATTACCTCATAGCTGTAAGTCTTAAGTCCTATTTGTGTTTTCTCCCCCAAAAGCTTATTGGAACTTCCATGCTCACCACCCAGTATGCTTTTCTGCCTATGGGCTCTCCATCTAGAATGCTGCCCCCTGCCCCATTCCCAGCAGATCATATCCATACATGTCTAGCTCTTCCATGATGCCTCCCCTCATCCCCCCTTTCCCTCCACCTGTCAGCCCCTGCTTCTATACTAGTTGGTGCCTACTTGGACTGCACTGTGTTGCAGGTGGGGTTTGGTTTAAGATCTAGCATTTGATTGGCAGTGAGAAGACCTGGGCTCAAATTACAATTCTGCCACTTTCTAGCTGACCTTAGATGAGTCTGTGCCTCAGTTTACTCACCTGCAAAAAGGGTGACAATGTTTATCTACTTAAGTATTGTTTGAAGGATCACATTCTATACATATACACAGATACTCGTGGCACTTTGGGATTACTTGTACATGTCTGACTTCCTTGCTCAGACTAAGCTCTAAGGAAAAAGACCATTTCTTGTTCCTCATTGTACCTCCTACAGGGTCAAGCATACTGTCTTTGCTCAGTGTGGGAGCAAAATAGATGTTGAATGCATTTTCCAGAGAAAAGCTAACAGGAATCCTACTAATTTGTTTCATTTGGGCAATCAACCTCTCTCATTTAAATTGGGCAATTAGAAGCAAAGTACAAACTCTCCTGGATCCTCTCTTGCCCACCCCTGGCACACACCACCCTCCCCAACCCCACAATGGCACAAACATCATCTCTGTTTCCTTACCCTCACTGTGGAACAGTTTCAGACCCTGCATTCAAACAGTCATACACACCTCGTATGCCGATCTAAATAATTAGCCTGGCTGCATCCTTGGGGTTTACAACCCAGATTTAAATGCAAATGAAAACACTTCAGGTTAACCCGTGGGGTCCACAAATAATCCGTCAGCACTTCAGTTGGAGAAAACCAAAGTCTGGACTCCTAGGGATTAACAAATCAACGGCATTGCAAGGGAAAAAATAAACAATAGCAGCCATAATCAGATTCTGAGCTTCTGTGTTCTTTGCATAAATTCCTTACCTTCCTCTGGGGATCTTAAAGCACATAAAAGAGACGAAATGGCGAAGTGGAAGTGGAGAGAGTGCTGGAGTCTGGAGACCCGGGTTCCGATTCCAGATCTGATCTAGCCACTAACTAGTTAAGTGATCTTGAGAGGTCTCTTCATTTCTTTTGGCTGGTTTCTTTACGCATAAGAAGGTTAAATTCGGTCTGCTGAAGCCCACTTCTCAGAATATTGTTGCTAAATGCATAAAGTAAAATACATACGATTACAAAGGAAACCAATTATATTGAAATAGTTATCTATATCTAGCTATTCATCTATCAACTGTCTACTATCTGCTATCTACCTAAATTTAAAAAAACAAGTTCATGAACTCCAGGTTAAGAATCACTTAACTACAGGTCCATCTCTAAGGGATGCTCCTCATGGAAGACAGGACCTCTGTCTGATAACAGAGATGCTAAAGCCTTCACACAATCCCCCATGGAACCACCTCTGAGAGCCTATCAACAGCTTATAACTTTACAATTAAGGGGCTGAAAAACTGGAAGGAATATGGCTGGAGCCAACATAAAGGAACAGATTAGTAAACGAGGGACTTCTAGGCTCTCCCCAGCTTATCTGCAAATATTCTCCAATAGATAGTTGGGTGCAGACAAAAAGTCCTAGTGATGGCTTTGGGGTCTGTTTACTGGTAACTTAAAAAAAATCTAGGCTTTATGCCTTCAACTGCAGCTCCAGATAGATGTCTCAAGTTTTCATCTTGAAGAATGGTTATTTCTTTTTTAATTGTGTTGAAATGAAGGCAACCTGCATTTTGCTATGGGGAGATGGCTGCATGCAGAAGAGAGCGGCTAAAATTTCTGGTAAAATTAAGAACTCTTTTTTTCTTAGAAGTCCTTTTCTTCTGCTAAATGCTTTGTATTTGGGGTTTTTAAAAGAAGGAAAAAAAAATACCTTTTAAAATCATTTGACCAAATTCATTATGTTGTCACACAATTATAATTACCTCAAGTTAAACAATAAAAAGTTTTACTGTTCTTTTGCAATTCGGTTATAAGGGAGAAAATAGAGCAGACTGATGTGAGTTTGGAAATAAGATTCCTTTGGGTGTGAAAGCTGCTGTCGGGCCTCCAGTTGATGGCCACCACTGTGATTCTGTATTGTAGAAACATGACAACTGATTGCTAAGGCAACAAAGAAAGAGAGAGGCTGGGAGGGAGAGGATCAGGGAGGGAGGCAGGGAGGGAGGAAAGCTGACTCTCTCTCAGGGTATGTGTGGAAGAGTTGGCCGTGTGGCAAAGTCCTTATTTTCTCTGGATAATTTTTTCCTAAATGAGCCCAAGCCCTGCTACAGAAATGTCAAGCATTTTCCTACTGTCTTTCCAGGTAGAATCAGTCAATTTGCCATTCTGAGAAAGCACTTAGACCCCAACTTTGGGAGCAGATGTCAACATTTCTTGGACCTGCCTGGTTTTATTAAAGGTGCAGGTGTCTGGCTGGCGTGAGGGAAAGTGCCTGGGCAAATAACTGGCACCGGTGGTAGGCCTAGCAACTCATCATTTCCCCCAAAACACATTAATGAAGGAGACTTGGGGAAAGATGAGACATAAATTTAAAAAATCCATATTTCTTAATCAAAATTAGGTGTGAATTCCAGTCATAAACAGAGACTAATAATCCCAAACCGCGGACGTTACTTCATTCTCATGTGTAATGTGAGTATCTGCCAGATATAACATTTGGGGCCAGAAATACTCTGTCTCTCCTTGTTTCACAGGTATAAAGCTATCCTGCCTTGCCTACTCCCCTCTTTCCCCTAATCCCTCCTTGTTCTGCCTTTACACTTAGAAGCTTCTGCTACCTTGAGCTATGGCTCACGGGAGTGCCCAGTACACAATGCCCTTCGTACTGGCTGATTCTCCATCCTTAGAATGTTTTCTCTCTTCAAATCTTGCCCTAGAATAACAGGTGATGAGAAGGCTCAGTAAAGAACTTCCAGTAGAAAATCAGGCAGCCTCCTTGGGCCACTACTCCTAGCCAAACTGCATCTTAAAAAACAAAATTTAAAAAAAACTCACTTTTTCTTGGGCTTCAGTTTCCTGATCTGTAAAATGAGGAAGCCAAGCTAAATGACTTGTAGGTTCCCTTCAAGACTCCATGAAGCTTTGAAAGTACATTTTAAAACCTCCCAGGAAGACTGAGCCCCTTCCCCAATTTGTCTTCCTCATGGATAGAAAATGGATGAGCAAGTGAAACGTGGATGAAATCTGGATTCTATCCCAATTCATTCACGCATAAGACCTTGCATAGAGGGGACCCTAGACATAGTCTGTTCCAACCCCATTTTATGGATCAGTAAATAGAGACTGAGAGAGGAGAAATGATTTGTTCCAAGATCACAGGAATAGCAGGGTCCGATTCAAACGCAGTTGTTCTGACTCCAGTGGTCCTTTTCATAATATTTTTCACTTAGTCAATAAGTTATTTTATTTAAACACCTACTACATTTATGAAGCACCTACTATGTGCCAGGCACTGTGCTAAACTCTGGAATATAAAGAGTGGCAAAAGACAGTCCCTACCCTCAAGGAGTTTACAATCTAATGGAAACAATAAGCAAATGTGTACAAACAAGCCATATGCAGGTTAAATAGGAAATAAGAGAAGGAAGGTATTAGAATTGAGAATGGATAGGAAAGGCTTTCTATGGAATAGGGGATTTTAGTTGGGGCTTGAAGAAGCCAGGGAAGCCTGAAGGTAGAGATGAGGGAGTGTGTCACAGGCATGGGAGCCAGCCCAGAGAAAATGGCAATAGATTAAAATGCTAGAAGAAAACACAAAAAGAGGCAAGCAGCTTTCATTTCCCAGTGGAAACCCAGAATTTTGGCCCTTCCTCAATTCTTGATGAAAAATGTGACCAAAAAAAATCTCACTTTTTCAAAAGGTGGAGCCATCACCTAATGAAAAAAAATGGTGCATCTGACACATCTCCACCCACTGCTTGGTAATCCCACCTGCTTCTCAGGTGCTCTGGTGCGCCTGATTATTCATGAACTGCTAATGAGATAGAAAGTGAGGAAAGGAAAAGTAGACCAAACTGACTGCTGGTGGACTCCACATAGGCTTTATTGGGGTCACCAACCACCCTCTTTCTCTCAGGGGCAAGATTCTACAAACTGTGTTGTCCATCCTGCTTGGCAATGCCTGCTCAGGTCCCCGAACCAATCTTGGGCATTTTCTCTTCATGTTTAAGGGTTCATCCTGGGACAATTCATTTTATTTCTGGAGCCCCCCAATTTGTTCACCTAGAAAAAAATGGAATTGAACAAAATAATTCTAAAGTCCCTTACAACTCTATGGGAGTTTTAGGACACTTAATGACTTTGTAAACTAACTAATCTAATAACCTGGAGAATCTCATATGCTTTCCTCGGGGGGTGTCATGATGTAGTGGGTGGGGTACTGAACTTGGAGATGGTAAATTCTGGGTTCAGATCCCAACTCTGACAGTTATTAACTACATTACTATATGACTCTAGCCTGTTGAGTGTCTTTTTTTCTCATCTGTAAAGAAGGATAAGCTGCCACAGTGATTTTCTTAAAGCATAAGTCTGATGGTCTTACCCCTGCCACTCAATAAACCCCAGGGGCTCCCTATTACCTTGAGGAACAAACATGAATGATGCTATTTAGCATTTAAAGCACCTGACAGTCCAGTTCCTCTTTATCTTCCAGTCTTCTTACACTTTACTCCCCCCTCCGCAGATCCCATAATCCGACTACACTGGCCTATTTACCATTCCTTACACACAAAGTTCCACCTCTCATCTCTGGTCCTTTCTACTGACTGTCCCCCATGCTTTGAATGCTTTCTCTCTCCCAAGTCAGCCTCTTAGAATTGGCTCCCTTCAAGACTTAGCTCAAACATGGGGCTCCAGCTGCTAGAGCCTTCCCCACTAAAGCTATTTTATAACTACTCTGTACAGACACTTAACAACATCAATGATGTCTCCCCTAGTAGAACCTAAGCTCTGTGAGGGCAGGCCTCGCTTCACTTTAGCACCATGCCTGATAAATAGTGAGCTTAATGAATGCCCGGAATTGTTGGCAGGTACAAATGAGATAACGGCTGTGAAGTATTATCTACATTTTAAGGAACTAGACACATGTCAGTAATCATTTCAGGAGTGTTCTGAGGCTCCACCCCATCAACCATATAAATTCAGCTTTCTATCTCCCCACAAATCAATCTGCCCTCCTTTCTGGGCACACGCTTCTGTGTGCAAACGTGAAAGTTTCCTTAATTCTAATTAGTGAGGTACCGTTCTCAATTGGCACCCTTTTTTGACACATGAGTATGACTTTTACAGTCTAATTAAGAAGATCCTAAAAGCAGCTGGATATTTTTAGGCACCCAGACTGGAGGGTTTTAAGAAGAGCTCCTCCCTCTGGATTTTCCAGTCCCTCCTCCTGGCCCATCCTCCATCTGGCAGATACCCAGGGTGCAAAGAGATTTAGATTCACAGCTGGGAGACAAGGTCTAGCTCAGGCTTTGCCACTTTACTTGTACAAGTCATCTAAATCTCCCAGAACTTTTGTTTCTTTGTCCACTCAGTGGGAACAAGAATATTTGGCCTATCTCAGGGGAACTGTGAGGCTCACATGAAACCAAGTCCATGAATGTTGTATAATTTGGGGGGTACAACATAAGGAGAAAAAATAAGACTAGAGAAAATCACCAATAAAGACAAAGCAGCAGTAGACTGGAAAAAGCAATGGGGTTGGATGGTTTTGGTTTAAAACCAATCTCTCTTCCTTCCTGGCTATATGACCATGGACAAGTCACCTCACTTGTCAAGGATTCGGTGTCTTCATCAGAGGGCAAAGAATAGAAAATCTCTATGGTTCTTGCTGGCTCAAGATGCTTTGAATATTACAAAACTTGTCAACAATTAAACTGAATCCAAAAGTGGAATGGGTGGCCTCAAAAGGTAATGAGTTTCCCATCCCTGGAGGTTTTTGAAGGTTCCATGACCACTTGCTGGGTACATTTTGAGGGAGATAATTGTTCCAGTTTGTGATGAACTAGGTCTGAGGTATCAAACATGCTACATTCCTGAGTGTTGCCTCAACAGATTAAAGTAAATTGGGAAATAGTTAACCAAAATAAATAAAATTACAATAGAACAGAGATAATGGTAACATATGGTTTTCTAATTCAATACGCAACCCAAGGGATGCTTAAGTTCAGCTTAGTGGCCCTGATTCTCTTTCATTTTGACTCCATAGGACTAAATGACCTCTGCATCCCTTCAATTATGAGATGCTGTGAGCTTGTGATTAAACCTCACCCGTGGCTATTATCATGATTATATCTTACATTCTGCCTTTCTAAATTTACAACGAAGATTTATCGTATATTTTTGTGATAAATAAAACATCTGAGTGCATATTTTCAATTATCCCCCACCCCCATCCCCATATCAAGCTGCCTGATTTACGCATATTGCTTAGATCTGCCCAATGATTTGCTTTCTTGGTTTCCCACTTGACCCTGTGGGGTCATTTGCCAAATGATTTCCTTCTTGGTTTTAATCCTAGAGTAAATGGGGAGGAATTAATGAATACAGAGTATGTTTGAAGCAGAGATGAGCTGGGACGACATTGAGAGAGGCAATTGTTTAATTTTCATTATGAGCATTTATACCTTGGAAATCGGCAAAAGCTACAACCAGACCTTTGTTTATTGCTTTGTTGATTGTCTAGACTTAAAGTAGTGGAGAAAATGTTAATAATGCAGACGGGATTTAAAAGTGGGTTGTTTGTGCATTTTTTTTCAGAGAATCAGGTGTTAACTACTGACCAGCCACCACTGGTTAGAGGGCTCATACTGTAGCCTTGGCTCCCCTACATTTTATGAATATTGTTCTCCAAAAGTAGGAGAATCAGAAGCAAAGGTCGACCTTGAATCAAGCCTTTTTGTACTTTCCCTCTGTTGATTATTTCCAGCTTACTGTGTATAGAGTTTATTTGCACATAGTTGCTTGCATCTTATTTCCCTGCATTTGACTGTCACCCCTTTGAGGGCAGAGGCTGTCTTTTACCTTTCTCTTTGTATCTCTAGCATTTGGCAAAGTGCCTGACATACAATGGGCACTTAATACGTGTCTATTGACTGGTAGTGTACATGTCATATTCCTCCTCTCTTCTCCCCCACCCATCACATTGTGAATCCCTTGAGGACTTGGCCATGGCCATTTTTTTTCTCCCCTGGACATAGCAAAATGCCTTGAATGTATCAAACACTGAATGGAATTCTTGTTAAAATGGAAATGTTTTTTAAAAAGTGATAAATGCCCATGAAAAGCATTATTTTTATTTTTACGAACAATGTTAAATCACATGTCAAGGTAACAGGACTGTATACTCTGTACATTTTGGGCAAAATGCTGGTCTTTTTTCAGGAATTCCTTTGTCCCACACTAATTGCATCTGAGTTTGCTGTGGAGTAGAACCGAGTTGTCTTCAAATATTTGAAGCAGAAGCAAATGTTAAAAATTGTTTTATATGTAATTGGGGAAAATATTTTTTATAAATTTATGTATTTTTAGTTTTCAAGATTCACTTCCATAAGTTTTAAATTTTCTCTGCCTCTTTCCTCTCCCCTCTCCCCAAGATGGCATGCAACCTGATATAGGCTCTACATGTATATTCTTATTAAACATATTTTCACATTAGTCATGTTGTATAGAAGAATTAGAACGAATGGAAGGAACCATGAGAAGGAAAAAAAATGAAACTAAACCAAAAAAGAGAGCAAATAGTATGTTTCGATCTGCATTCAGACTCCGTATTTCTTTGTGTGGATGTGGATGGCAAACCAATAAATTATTATTAAAAATAAATATTTGAAGCAGGAATAGGTGGCCTGGTGGATAAAGAGGATTTGGCATAACCTACTTGGCCCTAGAGAGCAGAACTAAAAGTGGTTGGAGAGAGATAGTCTTGATGTAAGGAATGACTTCCTAACCATGCTATCCGAAGGCAGAGGGGGCTTTCTCTGAGCAGTGGCATGCTCCTCTTCACTGGTGTTTCAGCAAAAGCTGGGTAGTTATTTGTTGGGCACATTGTTAAGGGCATTCTTGTCGAGCTATGGTTTAGTCTAGACCACCTCTTGGGTCCCTTTCTATTCCAAGATTCTGTAATTCCTCGATTCTGACCCAGAACTGAGCTGCCCTTTGGCAGTTTCACACATTAGGAAACTGAGGCTGATCCCAAGTTTCCTGGCCCTTTTCGGCCACTGTTAATCATTCACCTCACCACTGGAGGACAAATTCTCTTTCCCAGTTAGAGCCTGTGAAACCCAGCTCCCCTCTTTAACTCCTCATTAAAGAGAAGCAGTGTAAAGAGTGCTAGGTCTAGAGGCAAGATTTGAACTTGGTTCTCTCTGACTTCAAGGCTAGCTCTCTACTACACTATACTATTAGCAAGTAGGCGTTTAATAAATGTTTATTGAGTGGAATTGTATTAGTACCCATTGAGAAATTAGTATCTGGTTTATTTTCTCCTGCTGTGTGAATGATATGTCACATGGCCGTGAAAGAGTCCCCTTAAAGAAATAATTTGGTGATAAAAAAAAATAGTGGAGTATTATGCTTAAAAAAAAAAGAAATCTATATACTGGTGGGGTTAGTTATAATAATTCCTTAAAAATGGACCATCTAATCTAGGGAATCTTAACCTGGGGTTAACTTTTTTTAAAAGATCAATATAGCAATGTGTGTGTGTGTGTGTGTGTGTGTGTGTATGTATGTGCATAAAACCAAGGGCGGGGAACCTTTGGCCTCAAAGCCACATATGGCCTTCTAGGTCCTTGGGTGCAGCCTTTTAACTGAGTCCAAATTTTACAGAACAAATTCTTTCATTAAGGGGATTTGTTCTGTGAAGTTTGGGTTCAGTCAAAGGGCCACACTTGAGGACCTTGAGGGCTACATGTAGCCTGGAGGCTGCAGGTTCCCCACCCCTGGTATAAAACTATTTCAATATAATTAGTTTCCTTTATGAGCCTTTAGAGAAAAAATTCTTGAGTTCCATGAACTTAAAAAAAATATTGTGATAACTCTTTCAATATAATTATATCCTTTGATTTTCTATGTATTTTATTTTCAGCTTTTAAAAACTTTATTCTGAGAAAGGGGTCCCTATGCTTCACCAGACTATTTCCAAAGGGACTCATGACATAAAAAAGCTAAGAATCCCTTCTTTTAGAGGCTATTTAATTTGTCTACTTTCCATAGTTTCCTTGGAATACAAGCAATGATCATTAAAAACCAATCTGGGGGATTGAGCTTCTAGCCAAGAGTTCAGGGTTGTGACCCATCATTCACAGGCCTGGGCAATATTAACAAGATGGGAGAGGCTCTAAGTAGGATCAGATTGGCTCATTGGGAACCAGTAGTTGTGGAGAATTCTGGCGAGGTAATTTGAAAATCGTCCTTTGGGGGTCATATATTTTAATGTCGAGATCTTAATACATGAGAAAGTTTGTTTAATAAGGAACCAGCATGGGAGATACTGGATTCCACTGAGCTAAGGAAAATTGTCCACTTTGCCAACTAAACCGACTTTGTATACGAAACACTCGGTGCGGTTCTGGGGCTGTGTGTATTGGGTCCAGAAGAAAGCATGTGACAGCTTTACTGCTTGGTTTGGGTGTGTGTAATTGGCAATGGAAAGGAAGGAGGGGGTGCTTGCTTCTGCTTTCACTCAGGTTGATTTATTTTTATTTCCCTCCATAATTATTAAGAACCTCATGCGAGCATTTGAGAAATTCTGGGAGTGTGCTGGGGCTCAAGTCTGTAGAATATGAAAACCTTTGAAGGCTGGGCAGGGAATCCTTTCCTTCACCCTCCTCTCCACAAGCAATTATTTTTTCTTTGGGGTGTGCCCCCACAAGGGATGAGCTCCCAGCTATGGCTATGAGGGAGCAGGCAAGCCCTGAGTAGTTATGGTAAAAATAGACCAAACCAGATTGTGTTTATATTGGCAAGGAGAACAGGAAAACCTCCAAGATGGCATGAAAGATGGCAGTGGTGGAATGTGAGCAGAATTTTCATCCCCATGTCCAATTACAAAGTAGAGTAATTCACTTAAAATAATGTTCATGGGATCTTAAGTATAAAAGTTACAACCCAACCCAAATCCACTATCTTGACCTTTGAAGGCCAGGTGGGAGGCAATTTCCAATAGCAATCTCAACCTCAAGAGGCCTCCATAGTAGACACATGGCAAAGGTCTGTGTGTGTCTGTGTATGTGTGTTTGTTTCTCTGTCTCTACTTTTAGCATTCCATGGCAAATGAATCATTCACAAAACAGCCTGTTTCTCTGTTGCTGTTACATTAAATTTATACCCCAAGTATTTTCAGGTAGGAATTCCATGACCCTTTTATGGGGTTAGAAAGGTCTCAGCCTGAGGACAGTGCTTTGCAGTCATTTTATGGATACCCTAATTCTTAACTGATTCTTGGCAGGTGTTACTGGGCACATGAGATTGAGGCTATAATACTTAACCATGCTCAAAATGGCAAGTTCTTGTCTCCCCAAGATTTCTGAGTGGGTGGAGGGTTTGACCAGTGACAAGAGAACTAGTGACTTAATGACCATATTTAGATTTATGAGGGATTAGTATGCAGAGAATAGTGACCAGCTGTTCTCTATTTCCACCAAGGGCCAAATAAGCAGTAATAGGCTTAAGATGCAGCATGAGTGATTTCAGATAAAAATAAAAGAGGTGGCTCCCATGCATATATTAAATTCATATAGAACTACTCAAAAGAACTGAGATAACTTTGTGCGGTGACTCACTGATTATTGATATTAAATGAGATATTAAAAAGAGACATGTATGCTTGCCAAGGGTGTCAGTCACTGTCATGGAGGATGCTTGGCCCAGGGTTCAAGTTGAAGAATTCCCAAAGATAATGAGTTTCTTTCAGATGCTCCTGTTTGCCGATAACAGTGTTGATTTCATCATGGTCCCAAATATTCCAGAATCTCTTAAACAGGATTTATCATCACGCAAGAGTCTAACCTATCTAGAGAGGAAAAACCAAGCCAAGGAAGAATGACTATTGTCCAGACTATGATATGTAGTGAGATCAGGGATTCTTAACTTGCAGTTTGCGGGTCCTAAGGGGTCTGTGGATCGATGTTGGTTGGGCTGATTAACTTGGATAGGAAAAAAAAGGCATCTTTATAGTCACTAACCTCTAACTGAAATTTAACATGTCCTTCAATTATTTAAAAATACTATTCTGAGAAAGGGTTCATAGTCTTCACCAGACTACCAAAGGGTCTATAACACAGTGAAAGGTTAAGAGCCGCTGAAGTAGATGGACAGCATACAGAGCTTGTTCATTAGTATGCATGTAAGTATGAATGTATATGCATCGATCTAAAATTAGATCCTGCAAATGGACAATGAACTGGGTCCATGATTGAAGAAGCGGGGAAGAGCAAGCAGGATAACTTCAGGAACACTGAACAATTTTTTTATGACCCCAAGCTTCTCCCTGAAACTAAATCCCATCTTTTAAACACCAGTATTCTCCTAGTAATGTGGCTATAAGGCATGGAATATTATAGTTTCTGAAGAATTGACATTGAGCTTAAATCCAGGGGCAATGGAGAGGTGCATGATGGGTATGAGCAGGCTGCAAGACATTACAAGAAAATATATAGGAAAAACCATAGAAAGATGATATCAGAGAAATGAATGACTAGAAACAAAAAGATGGATTGGTCACATAGCAAGAGTAAGGGACAACCAGTGGACCATCTGTGTTCCTATGATATCTGCATGTCAAGAGAATGAGAAAAAGCCCCCAGAATGATGGGCAGACCCTCCCTCCTGAAGGACAAAGACAGAGGTTTCACAGAATGGACACATGCGGATGGGATGCAGTCTGCATCATTGGAAGGAATACGCTAAGCAGTAAGATTGCAGGGTAATCAGAGTATTCTAGAAGATCATTAGAAGGACTACAATTGAAGAATACTTTGAAGGATCAGCCTACACCAATTGATGCATTGAATTTGGATGGACTAGGATAGTTGGATGAAAATTTTACAAGTTATAATATCTGCTTGTAATGATTTGTATTTAAAGTACATTTGTACAGATAGGAGAAATTAGAGTAAATTATGTAAAATCATGAAAAAGTATTTTTACATTTTTGCATCAATTGGTGCAATTGCCCGGTCCTTCTAGTCTAAATATTCGAATGAGCCTCTGAGAGAGATCTCAAAATTCCTTCTTAGGCAGTGACTCAGAGCGCACTTTGATGACTCATTCTCTGAAATCCAATTTCACCCACTTGTTCATTCAATCAACAAACACTTAGCACCTGATCTGTAGAAGGCATCGTACTAGACACAGGGTTAACATGATGATAAGTTAGATATAGGCTCAGCCATTGAGGAGCTTATAGTCTATGGGAGAGACAAATATGCATGTGAAAGGACTATGAAGAGTGACAGGAACAAGAGATCAAGTTCAGCAAAAGGAGGAGGAATAAAGAAAAGCCTCATGAAGGAGGTGGCCTTGAAAAATGGGTAGGGTGGCAGTAGATATCCATGAGATGGAAATTTGTAGGAAGCAACATGGGTAGGTGTAGGAAACAGTGTAAACAAAGGCACAGGGGATCGTTGGCCATCTTGTTTCTCTGGAGTATAAAGAGTGTTATGGGGGGTTATGTAAACTAATAGGTACCTACCTCTTGTCTCCCATTACTCCCCATTCCATACTATTATATCAGTTTATAAAGGACCCTGATTATCAGGCTTCAGAGTTTAGATAGGAGGCAATAGGAGACTATTGAAGGTTTTTGAGCAGGGGAGATTGGTGGTGGCAGTGATGGTGATGGCAGCGGTGATGGTGGCGTGATGGTGGTGGCAGTGGCAATGATGGTGATGGTGGTGGCGATGGTAGTAGTGGTGATAGTAATGGTGACAATGGGGGTGGTATAAACAGGAGGTAGAAGAGCCTGGAAAGTGGGGTGGGGATATCTTGAGACATCATCTGTATTGTACTTATGGCATTTACTGCCTTGTATCGTAGTTTCTGTAGCTGCCTTGCCTCCCCTATCAAGCTCTAAGTTCCTAGAAGGTAGGACCCTCATTTATGCTTCTTTGTGTTCCTCTCATGGCCCTGCACTGAATCTTGAATATAAATATTTGTTGAATGGATTTCCTTGAAGCGAGCTAATGACTCATACTCAAAAGTGTGCTCATGCCCTCTGTCTCATATGCATAATTAATAAAGGAATAATTCTGAGGACAAAAACAATCTCCAAACAAGGAGAGTCTCAAACTTTTCCTAAGCCAATGATCCTAATCAGAGATAATACTATCACATGAAGAGAAACAACAGAAAGTCACAAAGAGATAGAACCCAATGTGATGCTATGCCTCAGCAGAACCATTTATATGTTTTTGGAAATAAAGAAATATCTCCAAACTCCCAAATCAGGCTTTCATTGTCATATTGCCTTGTTGGATTAATAGCTCTATAAAGACCTTCCCCATGGTCTGTATTCACATTTTGGTATCAATCAACAAACGTTTATGAAAGACTTACTATGTCCCAGGAACTATGTAATGACAGCTATGATCTAAATGAAGGTCCAACTGTGTCTACTCATCAACATTGGGACTTCCTCTGACCGATCTTTAATAAAAATGGCAGAGTTGGGGCTCTGATAGACTGAGCACTGCCAGCAAGTGCAGAACTTGCCCTCCAAGGGGTGCCCGGCACAGCTAGGGGATGATCTCAGGGACAAGAGTGGAATTCGTCCAGTGGCACCTGGCAGTTATGAGGCTGACACCTGTCTCAGAAGGGCGGAAGGACCCAGAGTAGTGGAAAGTTCGATGTGGTTGTCTTGGCAACAAGCCCCTCCGCTGGCTATCACAATGAAGGTGGGATGCAACCTGTCTTTCCACCTTCAGCTTGGTTGATGACACATCTCTTTGAGTCAGGACAGGGAAAACAGGGAACATTTAGGGCATCTGTCCCAAACAATTCTGCAATAGACTGCATGCTATATTGTACTGTTGTATAGTTTTTTTCATGTATGTATCTTTTCTCCCTATGCAACAGTGGCAAGCCACATTTATTAAGGGCTTCAGGGTTTACAAACTACTTTCCTCTGTGAGGTAGAGATTTCAAGTATCATTAATCTTCATTATATAGGTGAGAAGACTCGATTATAAGATGCTCAAAAGCTAGAGCCTGTCTCCATATTCTTTTGGATCCAATCTCAGACACAACATTGACCACAATTGAAGAACCCTAATTCTGGCAGCAAGATCAGCACATTGTTCCAGAGTACCTAAATTACAGCAGAGGGTCTACCAAAATTTAAAATATTTATCTTAAAATAAAAATATGATTTTGCAACATTTATATTCTGATAGCAATTGTACTTCTTTAGCAGTGTAGAGATGACTAAGCTTAGCGATGTTGGCAAAAATAATTAGTTAAAGCAGGTGAGCTCTTGTTGGCTCCAGCCTAGCACTGTCCTTTCAGTACAAGGGGGTTCCTGTCTCCCCTCTCCATCCCAGTGCTGGATAAGGAGGATTTCCTCCCCAAAGGGCAAGGTAGGGGTTTCTTCCTATCTAGAGATGGCCTCTCAAGGTCTATTCTATGTTGTGTGCTAGTACCCCCATAATTGTTTTTGCTTTAGTTACTTCTTATAATAATTTTCACATCACAAATTACAAAGTTAGTATTAGGGTATGTTTCATACTTTTTGCCCCAGACACTAGAATTGCTAGCTGTAGCTCTGCACACGTACCATACAGGAACTGTGACTCTCAGTCATAACTAATTATATGCAATTTTTCTACCAACTCCCACGACTGAGGCTCTTTAGCCTTTAGAAAAATGTTTTTATTTCCTAATGGGATGTTTCATACCAATGTCTTTGGACTACAGAGTGAACTGTAGGTAAATCTTTTGGGTGTTCTGACAACTTCTAAGCATGAGTTCAAATCTGACCTCAGACACTATACTAGGTATGTGACCCTGGGCAAGTCACTTAATCTTATTTGCCTCAGTTACCTCATCTATAAAATGAGCTGGAAAAGGAAATGACAAACCACTCCAGTATCTTTGCCAAGAAAACCTCAAATAGGGTCACAGAGAGTCAGATAAGACAGCAAATGACTGAACAACAATGCAATTAAGTGATCAGAAATATAGTAATGATACACAGAGAATTCTCTTAAAGGCATAAGTATTATGCCATCTTTCCACATTCTCTGTCCAAGCGCCTCATTTCTACCACCATCTTAAATGGAATCGGCTGACTGCTTTGTTCCTGAGCATGACTATGTAGGTTCATCTACTCTCTGTGGCTAAGCTCACTGAGAGATTCTTCTTGGTTACCAGCTTTCTCTGCAGAATGTCCAGAGTTGTGTGACCTGTATCAAATCCTGACGGGATCTTGGTATGTGCAGAGGCACAGCTCGGGCCTTTATACTAGCAGAGTTATTAGAGGTCATAAGTTCCAAGGTCTGCCAATGGACCATCACTTTGGATCATTTTGATTTTGTCATTATGGAAAGCATTGTAGCATAGTAGAAGGAAAGCTGGCCTTAGAGCCAGGAAGACCTGGGTTCCAGTCCTGCCTTTGACACATACCAGCTGTGTGACCCTGGGCATGCCTCCTAGTGTTTTAGGCAAATATCTAAGGCAGGTGGCCATCTGGAGCAATAGAATGCATTTCCTCACTATGGTTGTTGTTCAGTAAGTTTCAATCATGTCCGACTCTTCATGACCCCAGATCTTGGCAAAGATATTGGAATCATTTGCCATTTCCTTCTCCAACTCATTTTACAGATGAGGAAAGTGAGGCAAACAAGGTTAAGTGACTTGCCCAGGGCACACAGATAGCAAGTGTCTCAGGCTAGATTTGAACTCTGGAAGATGAATATTTCTGACTCCAAGCCTGGTGCTCTATTCACTGCACCACCTAGTTGTTCCCATTTCCTAAGAGTTCCCTAAACAAGTGAAATCACAAATCCAATTTAAAATTTTCTCATGAAGGTACATAAGTTTACATGCAATAAAAATACAAGTAACTTTTGTTTTACTTATTCCTTTTGTTGCTGGACATACTCCTTAGTCCTTAGAAACATCACAAAACATTCATCCAATAGTCCACAAGCTCCGACATCTTATCTGTTCAGGTCCGCCCTCTGACAGAGCAGAGCGTTACCTCTTGCCCTCTCAAAAGTTTGTCACAGGGGTATAATCCAACACAAAGGCAGACTTCTTCACGTCTCACAACAAATTCGATGTATTGTTGGTGGTTTTTACTGGACCCATAATTTCATTGGGATATTCCTTAGCAGGTGGTGCCCGCCCAGAACCTCTAATAGTCTTTGAGAACTGCCTAAATCACTGAGATGTTAAGTGACTTGCCCAGGGTCACACAGCTAGAATCCTTGACCTCAGGTCTTCTTGACTTCCCAGTTCTCTCTGATGCCACACTGACTCATGCAACAGGAAGAAAATTATTGTGATAAAAGAATCTATGGTGGGAAGTCTTCTGTTTCAGCCCAGAGTCAAAATTTTTAAAGCTGGAAGATTCCTTGCAGATCATATTATCCAATATCTTTAACTCACATTTGAAGAAACAAGGTCATAGGAAGTAAGTGAGCTGCTCAAGGTCACACATCTGGTTAGTAGCAGAGACAGGACTAGAAATCAGTTCTTTCTGAGTCCCTGCCCTGAGCTCTTTCTTCTTCTCTTCCTTGCTTAAGATAATTAAAAACCATCGCTGAGCTAAGCAAAATAAGTAAGACCTTGTTTTCAGCATCAAAACATTCCACCTGTCTTTCAAAGTCATCAAAGTTCTCAAAGCCTGGATGCTACATAAGTATCCAATGAGTTCATTGCTTATTCTGTTGATTGTACTTGAGAATCCTAGAAATATGGGATGGTAGGGCTAGAAGGGACCTTGGAAAACTTGCAGACTAAATTTGTCATTTTACAGACATCTGGGGTGGGAATGGAGAGGTGCAAGGGGTGGGAAATGGATCAGAGCTCTCCCCATGAAGCCAACCTGCAGGGCCAGCTCCATGGGAAGTTTCATAGGTAAGGAAAATTGACATTTTGCATCACTAAAAGCTCTCTTTCAAGCTAGAAACCAATGAGATGTCATTTCAATGGGGAATGGCTGAACGAATTTTGATATATGAGATGGAATATTATTGTGCCATAAGAAATGGAAAAAGAGGGAAATAAGCATTTATATATTTATATGTATTTATTATATATTAATATTATATATAATTATATATAATACATTATACATATTATTCTAATACATTATATATTATTATAAATTATATAATTATGTTTATTTATATTATTTTATATTAAAAATTTATAGTATATAATTATATAATATACATATTATATTATATGTTATAATATATTACATATTATAATATATAATAAGTATATATTATCTATAATATAAACTATATATACTATATAAGATACAAGACATATAATGCATAATATATATTTATACATTTATATATATACCCACTATATGCCAGGCACAGGTAAAGTGCTAAGCACTTTACAAATACTATCTCATTCAATCTTTACAACAACTCTGTGAGGGAGGTACTATTATTATCCCTATTTTATAATTGAGGAATCTGAGGAAGGCAGAGGTAAATGACTTGTTCAGAGTCACACAGCTATTAAGTGTCTCAGACTAGATTTGAATTTAGTTCTTCCTGACTCCAGCCACTGTTCTAGCCACTGCCACACCCAGCTGCCTTAAAGATATGGTTTCAAAGAAATCTGGGAAGACTTGTATCAACTGATGCAAAGTGAAGTAAGCAGAACCAGGAATATGACTTATACAATAACAACAACATTGTAAAAAATGAGTAACTTTGAAAGATTTAAGAACTCTGATCAATTCGACCACTAATCATGATTCCAGAGGGGCGATGATGAAGAATTTTACCCACCTCCTAACAAACAGAGAGGCACTGATCTCAGTATGCAGAATGAAACATACACTCTTGGACATGACTAATGTGTATTTTTGGATTTGGATTTTGCTTCCCTCTACATATTTGTTTCAAAGATTTGGGTCTTTGTTGTTTTTTCCCAGTAAGAAAGGGAAGTGAAAGAAAAAAATTAAATACTTGTTAATTAAAAAAAGAAATAATTTTAAAAAGAAAACGTAGTGTGCTAATACTTCCTTGGTTTTGAATAGCCACCTCTTCATGGCCCCCTAATCTTAGCCAGCACCTACCACAGAGAGACTCCTATATGTTAATAGGACAAGTTTCTAACTATGTGCTGTAACATACATAACATACACATGTCTGCCCTCTCACTTGCCTGATATAACCTACGTGGCCATCATTTGTGGGTTTCCTATGCCACACACTTTTAACGGCTTCCCCCCCCCCCACAATCCTTGTCTTATCGCTTCCAAACTTTGTCTCCTTACTGGACATCACCACTATCAAACTTTTTCCTTCCTTCTTTTTTTAATGGGACCTGTGAATTCATGAGAGCAGGGCTTTCCCAAAGAACACGTTTCTCTACCAATGCATATGGATACCTTCTCTGAAATTTGTAGTCCTAGAGAGTTGCCTTGGGGCTCTTAAGGGTTAAGTGATTTGCCCAGGGTCATATAGCCAGGATTAACTGTCCAATGGAAGCCATTCTCTCTCTTCCTCAGGTACCCCCAGTACTGAACCCACTTCCTGGTGCATAGTAAGAACTTAATACTTGCCTGTGGATTGACTGACCCAGCAGCAAGCTGGGGTGTATAAAATGATCTCTGGAGTCATGCCCCGCCTCTGACACATACTGACTTTATGTCCCTGGGCATTGTACTTAACCTCCCAGTACCCCAAGAAACTCTCTAAGACTAAAAGGTGCGTTACAGTTACTGATCTGTATTGGTAGAGAGAGTTTCCTCACTGAGAGTTTCCTCCCTACACCAAGGAAATCGAATCCATACCAAAACCCAAAACCAAACCAAAACAAAAAAACCTTCCTGTTTCTGTTGAGGGCACCACCATCCCTCCAGCCCCCCAGATTTGTGACCAAAGAGGCCTCCTTGACTCTTCCATCCCTGGCCCTCCCCACCGCACCAGCACCAACCAGTTGCCATCTGCCCCCACAACATTTCTCACATCTCTCCCCTTTCTCTCCACTCCCACTTCTGGCTTTCAGCAGCTGTTGCCAGAACTGATTCAGTAACCTCCTAACTGGTCTCCTCTCCCTTATCCGATCCATTCTCCACATAGCTGCCAAAACTATCTTCTTACAGCACAGATCTGATCCCTTCATTCCTCTATTCAAAAACTTTCTGGGGCTCCCCATTGCCCAAAGGACAAAATATAGTCTTCTTAGCTCAGAATTTCTGACTCTTTAAAATTTGTAAATAAATTCCACCTACCTTTCTAGTTAAAAAAGCATTTATTAAGTGCTTACTTACTATGTGCCAGGCACTGTGCTAAGTGCTTGAGATACAAAAAGAGACAAAAGACAGTTCCTGCCCTAAAGGAGTTCACAGTCTAAAAGGGGAGACAACGTGTACAAACAACTATGTCCAAACAAGACAGAGACAGGATAAATTGGAGAGAGACTCAGATGAACCACACTGAGAATAAAGAGAAGCAGGAAAGGCTTCTTGCAGAAGGCCTCTCTTTCTTCCACCTCTAAGAATTCACTCAAAATTGGCCTTCCCACCTGGAATGCACTACCTCTTTACCACCACCTGTTCTAAGAAACCTTCTTTGATTTTGCCTTTCCCCAATCCCAATTTTTAGTGCTTTTTCCCTCCTCAACTTTCCTTGTGCTAGATATTTATCTGTGCCCTTGAGGGCAGGGGGCTGGTTCATTATATTCCTTGAGGCTCAGTATAGTACCTGAACCTAGTAAGGGCTTAATAAATGCTGGTTTTGCTCCATTCAGTTGAGCCCTAGAATTCAATAAGGAAGGAATCACTTCTCCCAGTCCACACTGGTGCTTTCCGCAAATCTTAAGCGGGCTGGCACCGCAGGCAAGACAAAATCAGCCCCACATGGGAGCAGTGAGGCATGCTGGCCGAACCCTGGATGGAAACTGCCATGATGTCAAATGCAGGCCAACTCCATCAGCCCCACACCTTCATACACATGAAATGTTCTCCTGGTTTCTTTGGAGAGTAATTTTATACCAGCCCATCCAAGCCTAGTGACGGAGTTGAAATGTTAGTACAGGTCCTATGGGAAATGGGAGAGAAAAGATCAAACAGCCTAGGATAATAAACTTTTTACCTATTCCAATGTTGATTACATGGCCCACAGCTGGGATGTGTAGAGTGTCTCATGCAGCGTACCCTGAAACAGCTGGAACTTATAATGCATAACATTTTAACCCATTGGCTCCAGGAGTGGGGATTTCCTGACCCAAAGCACTAATTACTGCAAATTTTTTACCTTTCCTCTCTGCCTTTTAAGGGAACAGAGAGTGTGTGTGGGCAGGGATTCGGGTTGGGAGAGAGCAGATTGAGGTTCCATTTGCTTCCTGCCGTGAACTCAGGAGGCAGGAGAGAAAGGAAAATACAATTTAAATGGCCCATTTGTTTATTGTTCCTGGCAGGTATGCCCGGTTGCCATTACAACAGAGGCCACCATTGGCTTATCCAATCCAAGACCTCGCCTCCAGCCTTCCAAAAACAAAACCCTGAATAACATCGGTCCTCCCACCCTACACAGAACCTGCCCAAATAAACATGAGTGTCGCGAGGTGAGTGGAGAAAATTCCTGCCTTCCCAGGAGGGCTGGTGAGGAAGTAGGGCAGCAAAGGGCTAAGCAGGCACCGAGGTGCCCTCCAAGGTACCTATAAGGACAGACTAAGAAGTGAAGACCCCAGGAAGCAGATAATCCTACCTTAATGGTTCTTTGAGCCAAATCACAATTCTGGGCAGGCAAAGGTGACCCGAGAACAGTTGGCCAACTTCTACGCTCTCTGCCCATTCGTTTACTCCTCTTGTCTACATTTCAGAGACCAAACTGTTGCGTTGATTCCCCTTTGGTTGTGAAGCCTGTAGGGGAAAGGGGGCTGGGCAAAGGATCCCAGCTGAGTCAAGTTAGAATTCTCAGCAGGTTCAAAGCTCTCTGGTAGCTTCTCCCATACTCAGGGAGTAGCCAGGAGGCTTCCAGAGAATGGAAGAGGGTCATGGAGCTAGGAGGTCCTTAGATATCATTCCTTAGTCAATTCCTTCCATTTGTCATATGAGCAAACTGAGTCCTAGGGAAGCCATGGTTTGCCCAAATCCACACAGTTCGTTACAGAAATAGAGTTAGGAGTAGCGGCAGATCTCCTGATTCCTAATCTGGTGTTTGTCCCACAGCACCATGCTTCTCTCCCTAATGGGATATAACAATTCAGGATCATAGGAACATAGTGCTCCCTGTTAATCAAGCGAGTCAGTATTGATTAAGAACCCTGTTGTTGTTCAGTCATATCCAACTCTTTGTGACCCCATTTGGGGTTTTCTTGGGAAAGATATTGGAGTGGTTTGCCATTTCCTTTTCTAGCTCATTTTACAGATGAGGAAACTGAGACAAACAGTGACTTGCCTAGGGTCACACAGCTAGTATGTGTCTGGTGTCAGATTTGAACTCAGGTGTTCCTGACTCCAGGCCCTTTATGCACTGTGTGGCCTAGCTGCTCATGAATATGCTCATATATATGCAATTGATGAAGATAGGGTCTGGACCTGTGATTTCAATGGAATAGGGAGTTCCCCACTGAGGACAACTCCTCCTATCAGTTTATGTCTCCACCTGTTCTATAACCTAGAATGTTAGGAGAGCTGCCTATTTGAATCAAAAGATTGAGTGGTTTGCCCCAGGTCACCCAGCCTGGGCAAATGTTAGAGACAAACTTGAACCCTGGTCTGAAGCTAGCTCTCTAGCCCTGATGCATTTACTCAACCTCAGGCCTTCCTGGCTCGCTTCACCAAGATCCCTCTTCAGGCAAAAGAAATGGAAAGTAATTTGGTGTGGTAGAGAGGAGGGATGGGTAAACTGAAGCCCAGAGAGACAAGGTCAGCCCGTGGTTGAAGGTTAGAATGGAGGTAACTAGACATGTCAATGGCCAATGGCTTCCTGATAAAAGGCAAAGAATTCCCCAAAGTTGGGGACCTGCCTCTGACCCTCCAGAGGGCTTTGCTCCTGCTCATACATCACTCTTCTGTTGCATTTGCTTCTCCCCATTTTTCTCATGAGCTCTCTGTGTTTCACACAGGAGCCTAAAAGGGCATGTATATCCACAAATTACTGTCAGCAAATACACTTGTAAGCATGGATTGTCTCAAATAGCAAACAAAGAAGAGTAAAGGCAGGGCTGGGCCATTCCTACCTTCCATTTAGGAACATACTGAGCAGTTGGAGAGGAGAGGGCGAGGAGATGATTCATGTAGGGGTCAGAAGGGCTGGGTTCAAATCATGGATCTGTTACCACTTAGGTGACCTTGGGCAAAGCACTTGACCTCTGTGGACTCCAGTTCTCTTATTTGGAGAATGAGAAAGAACTAGATCAATGGTGTCAAACTCATATAGAAATGGAGGCCTGTAGGTCACACATGGGCTTAGAAAGCCACAAATTAACATTGTCTCCGATGTTCTGTATTACTATTCATGTTGCTAGCCATTTCCCAATCATATATTAATCTAGTTTAGGCAGCACTTGGGAGTGTTAAGGGGCCCTCCCTGTACAGCTGAGGGCCCCAAGTTTGATAAGCCTGGACTGGGTGATAATTAAGATGATAATAGTAGCTCCCTGATAGGGTGCTTTGCACAGAGCTTTACACATGTTCTCTCATTTATCCTCACAACAACCCTGCAAGGTTGGTGTGGTTCTTATTCCCATTTTACAGGTGGGTAAACTGAGGCAGACAGTGCCATGACTTGCCCAGGGTCATACAGCTGTTCAGTGTCTGAGGCTAGATTTGAACTCAGGTCTTCCTGACTCCGGATCCAGATTACTATCCACTGAGACACAAGCTACACAATTCTTTGTTACTATTGCCAGGTTTTCCTGACTACAAAGCTAGCGGGCGTGCCAATATACCACGTTGCCCCGATGTTTCAGTGGGCCCCCAGACAGCTGGAGTGGGGAGGGAACTTCTATTTGAGGTTGGAGCACCCCCAAGGTGAGCCATGCCCCAGCATGGTTACAGTGTCTGTCCATGGTGGATGTGATTGATGGAGAGATCTGTGGAGATGTTGGGAAGCCCATGAGGGGAAGGTGTGGGCCTGTGGGAGGAAGGAAAATATCAAAGGCAGGAGACAAGCATTTGGGAGGAAGCTGTAGAATAGGAAGAAGTACATGAAAAGAGTCTCAGCTGGCCACTGGCAGCAGCACTTTTAGGCTTAGAGCCACAATGCGCCCCAGGTACCTAGTGTTAGAGAGTTTCTCTGTGATCTACTATGAGGGAATGGGGGATTTTTGTTTGATCAGTGCCTGAAATCCCAATGTTCCTGATCTATTCCTATCACCTTCTTGAAAATATAAATATCTCTGGGAGGAGGAATCCCCTTGATCCACCGTGTGAATTAGCTTTTTCATCCCTTTTTTATAGCATAAAGTTCGAGTGTGATGGGGACAGGGCATGAGGGAGAGGAAGGCAGGTGGGCAAAGGGAAAGGGGGACAGAAAATGAAGGCGGGGTTGCCAAATTTCCCATCCGTCACCATTTTACCTAGAACGGACCTTGAAAATCAAAGTGCTAGCTAGGACAAATTCAAGGGCAAATTCAGTTGGGATTGAGGAGGCAGAGCACTGTCAAAGAGGTCAGTACCAGCAGAAGTGCCATCTTACAGAAAGAGGGGACGGCCAGTCTCCCAGGAGAGCCCAATCTGTGCCTTCCTGGATTTGGGAGAAGGTGGGCCCCAGGACAGGAGAGGAGCCACAGGGAAAGGACCCTGGACACGTGGCCCAGGGCACAGTAGTGAAGGAAACCTGAGTTCAAATCCAACCTCACACACTTCCTAACTGTATAACTCTGGGCAAGACACTTAACCTATGCCTGCCTCACTTTCCCCAACTGTAATGTGGGAATAATAGCGGCACCAAATATTGGGCTATTGTGAGGATCTAATGAAGCACTTCGTACAGTGCCTGGCACATAGTAGGCATTATATAAATAATCATTCTCTTCTCCTTCCCTTCCCTCTGAGGTGAGGCAGGAGGAAAGCGATTACCTCATAGAGGAAGCACACTCCTTGGAACAAAACTTGTTGACTCAGGCTCGTTAAGCTCTGCTAAAAGCTGAGCCTGGGAGTGCACAGGTTTTCAGAACAAAAGGCAAGGACAAAAAGCATTCTCTTACCTGGGACTGTCTACCAATGTCTTCCAAGAAAAAGGAGTCTGGAGGACTTGGGTTCAAATCCTCCCTCTTATTACTCACTACCTGGGGGGCCTGCAAGTCGCTTCTCAGTGTCTGTTGTCCTCTTATGTAAAATGAAAGGTTTGGGCCAGATGTCCTCTGAGGTCTCTTTCAGCTCTGACTCGATGAGCCAGTTGTATGATGGGAAACGGGTGGAATTTGAAGCTGGGTTTAAATTGTGCCATGAACTCCCTGTGTGACCTTGGGGACAGCTTTTCATGTCTCCTCACCTGTAAAGTGGGAGTAATCATGCCTGGAACACCTATAGCTGGTTGGAAGCTTAAATGAGATGCTATACAGTGCCTGGCACTGGATTGAGATTTCAGAGAACCCGGGTTCAAATCTTCCCCTTTTCCCAGCACCGCATGTGTGATCCTGGCCAAGTCCCCTGATCACCATGTATCTCAGTCCCTCATCTCTAAAAGTGGGGGGAGGGAGCACAAGATGATTTCTGGGGTCCCTTCTAGCTCTAAAATTATGAACCTAAGTTAAGATAAAGATACTTTTTAAAAGGACAGTGTTGATGCCTAAAAAGATAACAGAGGTAGAAAAGTTATAACTCTTGAAGGCTGGATAACTAGGTGAGGAGCCAGAGTGGAAAGTCAGGCTCTGTACTGAGAGCTGGGAGATTTGCCTGGAAAACAAACGCAGACTAAAATAATTTCTGCAAGGCCTGGGATACCGCAGGAGACAAAGTCAAAAAGCAAGGCAGGAAGGTCAGTGTGATGCTGGAGAGAGACACAAATGCCAACAAATTAAAAACCGAATCTGCGCTACTTGTTACAAGGTCTCGGTGAGTGGCTATAACTTCTAAAATATTACAAGCTTTATGGGCCTGCTGCGCCAAGGAGATATCTTGATCTTCCACGGAGAAGAGAGGTAGAGGATATTGAATTTCTGATTAGGCCCACTGCCTGGTGCTTATTAGACCAGCTCGGATTCCTCTGGTGGGCCAGGGCTCATTTTGGTGGCTGGCATAGAAGTGATTGTTGGCTATACATATCAATACTCCTCCAGAAAGGTCTGACCTGGAGGCGGTCCTGGCAGGGGTGGGCAGGTGGGCAGAGCAGCCATTTTGCCTTTCTGACCAGTAGAGATCATCAGCGCTCACCTGGGTGGGTATGTCAGTGTCTGAGAGCAGGGGCAGGAGAGGCCCTCAGGCACTGTGGGGGGCCTGAGGTTGGCATTGAGCCTGGGGACTGGCGACTCACTTTGGCCTCCAGCTGACCCGTGGAGGGGTCCTAGAATCTGGGCTGGAGAGATGGGAGCAAAAATCCTTTGGGCACGGAGAGGAGGAATGCCTTCTTTCTCCTCTCTGAACTGGGGAAACTGCTCTTCAGGAACAAGGGCTGGATGCTATTCTTGGCAGGTAAGGGGTCTGTGATGCAGGGGGTGAGGGGGGCCACTGGTTAAAGACTCCTAATCCCATTGAAGCTGACTTGTACATTAGACTGAATTGTGAAGGGAGGCTGGAAATGGGTTAATAAAATGAGGGGTTTGTTTTTTTTAAGGGATCCTTGTAGAGACTTTCTGTCTTCCCCAAAGTTTTATTTTTTTATTTTTTTTTGTTTATTGTTTGTTTTTTATTTTGTTTTGCATAGGTATGGAAATTGCCAGACAACTGGGTTGTGACTCAATGCCTACTGTACACAGACTTGCCCTTGGTCACACCTAGCTAGTATGCGTGTAGGATTTGAACCCAGATCTTGTTGCCTGTGTTTTAGACTTGCCTGGGGCACAGAGAGATTAAGTGACTTGTCCTTGATCTCATAACTAGAAATAGAACTTGAACTCTGATCTTCTGATAATAGCTAATATCTATATAGTGCTTACTTACTATGTGCCAGGCACTGTACTAAGTGCTTTACAAATATTATCTCAACAACCTTGGGAGGTAGGTGCTATGATTATCTCCATTTTACAGATAAGGAAATTGAGGCAAACAGGGGTTAAGTGACTCACCCAGGGTCACATAGCCAGCAAGTGTCTGAAGCCATATTTGAACTCAGGCCCTCTATCCATTACTCAAGGCTGTCTCTTTTTAAACCAGCTTATTATATGAGGGGAAAACAACCACACGTGTCCCAAGTAAGTTTATGACCTCCAAGCACGCCATCTGACATGGGGAGCTCGCACCCTTCCCTTATTCAGCTCAGCTCTACTGGTCCCCCTTCCTTTGCACCCAGGGCCACAGGAAGGAAGAGGTGCCAATACTGACCAAATGCAGCAAACATCTGTGATGAGGTCACATTCCATTTGTCTCTGTGTTCCCTTCTCTCAGCCCCTCGCTGAACACACTGGGGAAAGCTTCCAGGCTTGGGCTGTGCTCCTCCCTGGCTCCTTCCCGCTTAGCAAATGACTCTTCATTGTTAAATCAGTGACCCAGCAATCAATTAACTGGATGAAGTCAGCAGAAAAGTTGCCAACAGGCCTGGAACTCCTGGAGTCTCCTTCTTCCCCCACCCAGAACCACGTGGTTTGGGGGCTTTCAGGATGAGAAGCTAACAGCCTGTCCTTCATCCCTTCCCAGGAATGAGATCTGCAAAAAAGACTGAGGGAGAGACGGGCGGGGTTGTTGTGGGGGTGGCTCCAGAGGCTGCCCCCAAGGCCCAGAAACCTCTGAGCTGTGCCTAGTCAAAATCAATAATAAATAAATCAAAAGCCAAGGCTTACTCCTTCTCCCTTCCCACTCCATCACCGGCAGGCTTGTCATTTCCTTCCTCTGGTTTCATATTCTTGGGAAATGCCAAACACTTTCCATTGTGTTCGTCTTAACTGTGGTCATCGTGCATCCTCGGCTCAGAACAGATGGGCTCAGGCCAAAGAGTTTTCTGATCAACTTTATTCCTTCTCATGCTTTGTGGAATTGCTTGGGGCAAACAGGCCATTACTCAGGCTCAGTTTGCATCCAGCCACCTCCTTAATTAGCCTGAGGCACCATCTGCTGGTGGCCTCCATCAATGGCACTTAGCTGCCCAGCCAGCTACTGAGGCCCTCCTTCTCTCCCCCGGCCCTTTCCCCAGGTCACTGGCCTGGAAACTACCAATGGAAATTTTCAGCATGGGTTTCCCCAAAGCTTAGTTGGCCTTCTATTTAAAAAAAAAGTCCCTATAATAAGTGAAGATTAATGGAAAGATGGGCAGGGTTTCCCTAAGAGAACTTGGTACAGCTTGGGAAAAGTAGAGAAATAGCTAGATTTCAAGAGACTTAGCAAGTGGTAGATGATGGCAAAAGAAAGTCAGAGGACCTGGGTTCAAATTCTACCTTGGATACCTACTCCTGGAACCACAATGGATTGGTAACCTTTGGCTTTATCTTTCCAGGAGCTAAGTCTCTCTATCACTTCCCCAGGCTGTCTCTATGCCATGCTACTATGTCTACTTCTTTCCTGCCAGAATATTGGACTCTGTCTTTGGAATCATCCTGAGTCCTAACTGGTGAACTTTCCCTTCATCTTGCCTGGGTCTGAGTCTTCAACCTCACTTCCTTTTCCATCCTCCTTATCTCTCTTCCCCCATTAAAATGTAAGCCCTTTGAGGGCAGGGACTGTCTTGAACTGTATTTGCATCTTCAATATTTAGCATAATGCCTGCACATAGTAAACATTTAATAACTGTTTATCTAATTCATCTGTCTATCCGTCCATCCATCCGTTCATCCATCTAACTACTTGTATGACTTTGGTTTTATCACAGTCTCCACAGGCCTCTTTCCTCAGCTGTAAAGTAGGGGGTTGTTCCTGATGGCCTGTGGGGTTCCTTCCAGCTCACGGTTAATAGTCCTGTCTGTGATCTTCATGAGCACAGGTCATCTCTGCTCCCTGGGCACAGCTGGGCCACAGTCACATGCTTCCAGGGCACTTAGTTGAATTTCTAGAAGGGGCAGACTTATTACAACTCCCTCCGTTCCAGCCTCCCTCTTATCAACTCTTGAACGTGCTTGAATTGTGGAATAGTGGATGGAGTCCTGATTCAGAATCGCAAAGATCTAATCACATCTCTGACGCTTATAATCAATGGAAGAGAATTGGCTTTTAACCCCTCTGGGCCTTAGTTGTGAAATGGATTCAGTAATACCCAAAGTACTCCCCTCACAGCATGATGGGAAGCTTTGCAAACTTCAAAGCATTGTATAATCATCAGTTGTTATTGAAAGTGCCCAAAGTATAGTCCATATATTCTCAAACTTTTTGGTCTCAGGACTACTTTACACTTAAACATTTTTGAGGACCCTAGGAGCTTTTGCTAATATGGATTGTATCTTGGTATATTTAACATATTAGAAATAAAAATGAATAGTTATTAAATATTTAATCCATTGAAAATAAGAAAAATGAACCCATTGCCTATTCACATAAATAACATAACATTTTAAAATTTTTATGACAAATAACTAGATTTTCTAAAACAAAATAATTAGTAAGAAGTGGCATTGTTTTATGTATTTTTACAATCTAACATCTGGATTAGTTTCTTAAAATTTTCATATCTGCTTCTGCATTCAATCTGTTGTTATATGTGGTTTTGGTTAAAGTAGATTAAGAAAATCCAGGTTAAAATAGATATGTAATTGGAAAGGGAAGGAATATTATAACAGGCAAATAATATCACATCATTATTTTTATGAAAAGAGTTTTGACCTTATAGACTCCCTGAAATAGTCTCAAGGACCCCCAGGGGTGTATAAACCACACTTGAAGAATCACTAGTCCAGATTAGTAGAGTCAAACTCAAATAGAAATGGATCCTGATGGCTTCACATTGACTTTGAAAACTTGAAATGAACATTACCTAAGCTGTATTGTATTGTTATTTATTTTGTTAAACATTTCCTAATTAACATTTCAATCTACAATGGAAGTTTGGCTAGCCATGCTACTTGGGCCCCAAGTTTGATACTTCTGGTCTAGAGCATTCAGAATATGCAGGCAGGACTCATATGGCCATCTGCCATCTTCCAGCTAAATATCTATATTACCATGTGTCAAATCTCATTCCAAACAATACCATGCTCTAAAAACATCCTTAGTGGTCTTTGTCCAGGCCCACCTGAAAGCCCAATTCTTTATTTCACTCCTTTTTTCTCTTCCAATGAAGTTGTAGAGGAGGAGAAGAAACCCAGGGATGCAGGGATCCCAAACCAAAGTTCCCAGGGAGAGGCTGCCTGGAATGAATTCAAGGACACAAGTATTCTTTAAGTCAAGGAGGCAAAGATTTATTACGCTTTTTCAGTGGGTAAGAGTTCTTAGGGAACCTGCAACCATACAGAGGTGCAGGGGGAGTCTTTATAGAAGCTAATAGGGGATTAAGGGGGGGACATGTCAGGTGTTTGGGGGTGGGATTAGGGAGTGGTTTAGGGCATGTTCAAGGAACATGCAAATTTAGTATCTACTGCGCAGGTGTATTACCCAGAGTTCTCTAGGAAATAGCCCACAGGGGGTTTCTAGGGGGTGTGCTCTTTACTGTGAAACGTCACTAAGTTCACTATGGGTTGGGGCTAAAGAGAATAGTTTCTCATCTAGTGTCTTGTTAGACAAAATGCTATGTCTGGGATACATGTTAGAAAGGTCAGTGAATAGTAAATATGGTTATGACTCAGTGTAAAGTCAGTTATCAGCATCCGGAAATCAATCTAGAGTTGCGCATAACTGCTTATGAAGGAAGAAGCAGAGATAAGTTGGGGCAGGCTGCCCTTTAGCTAGAGAGAGACAGCCTGAGAGAGAATATGTTTTGAGAACTGTATGTGTTTATGAGAACTAGATATTTTGGAATTGGGGTTCAGTCACAGGCACCCAAGCAGAGGCTGTTAGAATTTAGGGTCCAGACACAAGCACCTCATCAAAGCAAACTCTTGAAGGTGTATCAGTAAGGCAAGTGTCACATTATTGATGGTGACCAGGAATGTGCCTGTATAGTTCTGTATCACAAAATATAAGACACTCTCCATATAGAAGACAGAAGTAAAACATTTATTCAGACACCAGAGGATCAAATCCCAAAACCAATAACTCCAATTTGACATAGTAGCAATTGTATCCCAAAACCAGTAAGTCCACTTCATTATAACATCAAGGAAATTAAAACACAGTATTGCAGCAGGGAGCCAAGCCATCTGGTAACCTTACCCTCTGCTGGTGCCTTCCCATAAACACTGACAAATCCTAGCTGTCTGCTTGCCTGCATCCTCTTTTCCTGAAGTTCTGAGAGATTGCAGTTCTGAGAGTTTAATGGCTACCCTTAGAGTATATATATCCTTTTTAGGGCCCTAGGGTTTCACACCTCTCGTGACCTAATTAGCAAAAGGGTGTGGGCCTTCCTACAAATAAGCCTCCCCTAATCAAGCTTCCCTTAACTAGCTCTACCAGAGGCCTATTGAGGGTATTAATGAGTAGGGGGAAGAGAAGCAGGTAGCTACAGACATGATTCTGTTGGCTTGTGAAATCTACATTCTGTAAGTTTGCCACTAAAAGGATGCAATAGCTTTTTTAAATATTTCCAAATCATTGGTAATATCATTGATGTAGCTAGTCCCAGGAACCTGCATAGTTCACAACTTCATGAGTTACCATGGCCAATAAAAACTCAACCCCTAGTGATCTAGTTCCCGAAGATTAGTTTCTCTGAACCAAATTGAGATGGTTCTGGGGCATAGCTGGGCAACAGGTTTGAACTTTGAGATGTTGTAACTTGGTGGAACCTTCTACAGTGTTAATGTGATTAAAAATCTTCCCCCTATGTAGCAAGAGGCTTCTTTTACAATGGGAATACCCCCAGGCCAGGTGGAGCTGGAGCCAGCGCTCTTGCTAAATTTTCAGGGCAAGCATTTATACCCTGGAAATCAGCAAACACTCCAAATCAGGGTTTGAGTCATTCTTTTCATGATTTTCTAGATTTAAGAAAATAATAGAGAAAACATTAATTATGCAGATTGTATTTAAATGTGTCATATGTACATTTTATAAATAAAAGGTCTTGTTGTTAAACATTTATCAGCACAAAAAAAAGTGCCCAAAGTAGAGATTGTCCCACAAGCCACAGGGTAAGTGCCCAGTCATCTGCAGGGTAATGGGACCTCGGACCTCCGACCTTTAGGTATTACTAATAGCCTACAATTTAGGATCCCAGATTAAGAGCTGGAAGGGAACCCAGAGGCTATGAGAGGTCTAACTTTTCATTTTACAGATGAGGAAACTGAGATCCAGGTTAATATAGATAGTAAGTGGCAGAGGTGAGATTTGGACTCAAGTCCTGACTTCAAAGCCAATGTTCTTTCCAATATACCATGCTACTTCTCTTTTTTTGAAATTTAATTTTTTTCAGTTGACAAGAATCTATTTTCTCTCCCTTTGACCTTCCCCCATTAAAAATATTTTTAATGAATGTGAATCGTCAAGCAAAACTACTTTCTACATTGGCCACGTCCAAAAAATATATGTCTCCTTTTGTACCATGAGTCTATGGCCTATCAGGAGCAAGGTGCTGTTTCTCTTTTTATAAGTGTTCTGCTTAAGGGGAGTTATGCAGATCTCATTATACTTACTTTAGAGACAAGGAGATTGAAGCTTAGAGCAGTAAAGGTTGATTTGTCCAAAACAATGCAGCTGCTAAGTGGCCAAGATGGGACTCACAGGTTTCCTAAGGTCAGGCCCAGTTCTTTCCATTACCCCACAGTTGCTAGTGACCCTTGTGGGCAGCTGGAGCCCATGTCCAAACTAGGAGATTGGAAAGCACCTCCATGAAAATACATCCCAAGACCCTTTGACCCAGCAATACTGCTTTTAGGGCTATATCCCAAAGTGATCATAAAAATGGGAAAAGGACCTACATGTACAAAAATATTCATAGCAGCTCTTTTTGTGGTGACCAAGAATTGGAAACTGAGGGGATGCCCATCAATTGGGGAATGACTGAACAAGTTGTGGTATATGAATATAATGGAATACCATTGTGCTGTAAGAAATGATGAACAGGCAGACTTCAGAAAAACCTGGAAAGACTTATATGAACTGATGCTGAGTGAAGCAAACAGAACCAGAAGAACATTGTACACAGTAACAGTCACAGTCTGCAATGACTGATTTTGATAGACTTAGCCCTTCTCAGCAATGCAAGGACCTAAAACAATTCCAAAGGACTCATGATGGAAAATGCCATCCACATCCAGAGAAAGAACCATGGGGTCTGAATGCAGAGCGAAGCAGGCTATTTTGTTTTGTTTTTTCTCTCTCCCATTGTTTTTCCCATTTGTTATAATTCTTCTATACAGCATGACTAATGTGAAAATATGTTTAATAGGAATGTATATGTAAAGTCTATGCCAGATTGCATGCCATCTTGGAGAGGGAAGGGGAAGGGAGGGAGAGAAAATTTAAATCTTATGGAAGTGAATGTTGAAAACTAAAAATAAATAAATTAACTAATAAAAAACAAACAAAAAAGAAAACACATTTTATGTATCCCACAAGGCTTCCCAGAATTGGGGGACAGATACCTAAGGACCAAGCTAGGCAAAATGACCAGAAGCTACCTTTCAAAAGATGATCATGGACACTAAATTTACTGAGGCTGGGGAAAACATAAAACAATAAACTTGCACCAGGAAATCCTGACTTTTCCAGTGAGATGAAAGCAAATTCCGGTACATTTTATAGAAGCACTAGACAGGAGAAATATGTCACTAGCAGAGTTGCCCTTTTGCCTACTAGCTTTGGTTGCTGATAGAAAAGTTCAATGGCAATGCAGCATTGGTAGGGTCAATCATTGGCAATAAAGACACAGCCATCTTCTTCAAGTGTTGGCAACAGTAATTTAGAGAACTTCAGGGAGTGAAGTACCCTAAAAACTTTAAATCGTCATAGAAATAGGAATTTCATTGTTCGCCCAAATCCAGTCCCAGGTGTACTGGCTGGTGGGGCAGATCCAAAGGGGCTAACTCCTTCTCTCTCCCCCACCCTGCCCACATATATCAAAATCACTTTATGTCTATGTATGTGATTTCCCTAGTAGAATATGAACTCCTTTGTTTTTGCCTTCATATCCCAATGCTTCAAACACTGCATGACATTGTCACTTACTAAAATGCTTATTGATTGGTTGATTCATTTATGAGATGTACATCATCAGATAAGCATGCAGGCATGCTTACAGACCTGGCGTTTGTGTATAGCATCTTCCTTGTGATGAACTTGGCTGTTGGAAGGTGTGGCAAAAACTGTGCGTTCCTGTTGGTCCCCTTGGTCTTAGATTGTGGGGGCATTATAATCACACTCCACCTAAAGTTGTAATGGTTAATATCACTTTACAGTAATGATAGTCATGCACTAGGACTAAACCCCATCTCACACTGGAGAAGCTGCCCTATACCTCCACCCAGGACATTCAGCCAATAGTTCACTTGCAAAACTATTCCTATGGAAATGACAACCCCCTTTAACATTTTTTCACCCAACAGTGTTTTTTCACAGAACAAATTAATGATTTTAGCTAGATTATACTCATGTTTTCTTTGCTCTGATAAAGGCCTCATCTCTCATATATATATAGGGAACTGAGCCAAATTTATAAAAATGAGAGCCAATTTCCAGTTGACAAATGGTCAAAGGTTATGAACAGGCAGTTTGCAGAAGAAGAAATCAAAGCAATCAATAATCATATAAAAATGCTCTAAATCACTACCGATTAGAAAAATGCAAATTAAAACAACTCAGAGGTACAACTTCATAACTACCAGATTGGCTAACGTGACAGAAAAGGAAAATGACAAATGCTGAAGGGGATGTGGAAAAATTGGGACACTAATGCATTGTTGGTAGGGTTGTGAACTAGTCCAACCACTCTGCCCCAAAGCACTATGGGACAACAAAAGCAACAGTTACCCAAGAGCAGTATTGGTTGGATCCAGAACAGTGATAGTCAATCAAATTAATCCATCACTTGCTGTGACACCATATTTTCCATGGAATAACTGTTTAAGGCAACTTCTAGGATACATTCCCAGATGCAATGGGAAGGGGTTTGGGGACCATTTGGGAGCAAAAGGACAGGCCAAAAAGATGTCAGAGCTTTCTCACTACAGCTGACAACCTAACCAAGCCAAGAAGACTCATGGGCCCAGCATTTCTCTCCTATTTTTAAAGCATCAGGAACAAGTCAAATTGTCAAGACCTTCCTATTGTGGCCCAGCTAGCTCTCTAACAATAATTGCTTGTCCATATTCATCATTTCTCTTTTTGTTTGCTGTTTGTAAGATGAGAAATTCAACATTTGTCTTGGGAGAATATCTGTGAAATTGTCCAACATTCCCTTCTGAAACGGATGATGGGAATGGCCAGCATCAGACCTAGATATGCCATGTACATTTTGTTTGAGACTTTAAGACTAATGGAATTAACAAATCTCAGTGTTTGAGTTACACTTGGGCAGAAACCTAATCCTTTCGGTAGGAAAAATACCAGTCCAACAAGAAAATAACATATTGCCCAATCCCCTGTAAATAAAACAAGCCAGATCAATTTCTCTTCTGCCTATGAGTGATGACCAATTTATCAAATACACAAGCAACAATGATTTTCCATGGAGACGGTATCTCTTATGATAAGTGTTTCTGTACTTGCTGCATTATTATAAACAACATCCAATTTATGGAGTTAGGAAGCATCTGCATTTCTCAGTAATGTGTCACCATTATCTAGAATGGGCAATAAAAATTTAGGATGTTATATTTTTTCTGGCTACAAACTTCAAACAATTAATATTCCTATGAGGCCATTTCAGCCACAAGCACAATTTAGAAATTACTTGTTCAATATGATGATTAAAGTCCCGAGCTGGAGCCAGAGATTTTTGGATAAACTGCCCACAATTTAAAAAAGGAAGAATGTGAGACCGTTGAGTAGAAAGATTTTAAAGGAGACACCTTCACCTTAAGAGACTGTGGTATTCACCCTTAGTCATGTGGAAGATGAGAATGATTCACCACCATTTCCCTACATCCAAATACATTAGGAGCTCCCAAAACTCTGAGTTGGCATCACTGATGGAAGCCAGGCGTGGACTATTATCTCAATGGACTGACAGAAGTTTGAACCATTCTTCACCACCTGAAGGACTGAAATGAGTCATGTTATCCTTACTCTTATGGAGGTGACACCATCCATCTTTAACTTCATGAATACATCTTAGAAAGATTCCTAAGGATCAGGGAGATTGGATGATTTGCCCGTTGTCACAGGGCTAGTTAAGTGAACAGATGGGATTTGAATCTAGGTCTTTTTGCCCGACACATAGTTGATTCTTAATAAATGCTTTTTTATTGATTCCTAAGGTTGAACCCAGTGTCTGATCCTTAATACCACTCTGTCTCTCAGCAATATTAGTCTATAACATTTTAAAATAAACCAGTAAAGGGCAAATCAAGACAAGAGCTAACAAAACTCTGTTCCCTCCACCCCGTGTCTCCCAGATCCTCATGGATCCTCAATACCAGCAGAAGCAGGATGATGAGGGTGAGGAGACAAAGAAATTCAGTCAAGGTGCAGAGTCACACTCGAAATTCTCTTAACATGTCAGCAAAAATACTAACATCCAAAGATGTAGCAGGCATAAATGTACTGCAAAATTTTAACTTGCTAAGATGGTTCTCTCAGTCATTTTCAAAAGGCTGCCCTTTGGGTCCCCATGAGTTGTTAAAGGATAAGAACATTTTAGCCCCGGGTCTTGAGTACTGGATAAGTATTTTGACCTTGAGAAAGTATTAAAAGAGGCATTTAAATTTTTAATATCTTAATCAGCAGGAGTAACAAACATTTATTGAAATGTCTGTTTTATGGGTCAATGAGTTTTTGAAGGATACCACAAGTAGGATGGAGAGGCATACTGTATTGGGTTTAAATATCAACCCGTCCTAAGTATAAGACATTCCCCTAAGATGAGATTCCTTTATAAGGAAAATAATAAGTAGGTATACATTAAAAATAATAACAATGTTTATGTAGCCATTGATTGTTCATTGACCACTACAGAAATATTTTAGAATTATGTGTAAACATAAATAGGTTCTGAGAGGTTTTTTCATAAGTAAGGTTCTCTAGAGTATGGATTCTCTGATGTCTTTTGGGGGTTGTTCAATGGTCCATTTTTGGTTGTCACTGGTTTCACGCCTCTGCTCTCCAAGAGGAAGTTTCTAGAAGGATGTGTTCCAGACAGGTGGTGGTTTCTGTTCTTAGAAAATGGAACCAATTGGTAACTAGAAAAGGATTCTAGGTTGTAAGAGGCTATCTAATTTGTTTAATTAAAATATTTGTTTTTCTTACATAATGGAAATATATTTTTGTCTTTAAAGTCCATCTTTAAATTCTGATCTGGAAAAGTAAGGAGTGGCTAATTACTAACCATGGTCAAGGCCCCAAAGAAATAATAATTAATCTAATCAAAGAAAAAAATTATTTGACAGAGGGCGCAAAAGAAATGTAGTAGGTTTGTCTCCATTACCCTTTCACTTAGTTTCCTTGGACACTGGTATTGATGGCGGTGTTTTGAGTAGGAATATTTGTTCTTTTAGCCTAGTAATGTGAGGAGAAGTTGTGTGTGTGTGTGTGTGTGTGTGTGTGTGTGTGTTTTATGACTTCAAAAGGAAGAGGATGACATCGATAAGCAGAAGGAGGGTCAATGCACAAGCAGACTCAAATTTTTGCAGTTTAATTAATTTGGAAAAATATTTGCAATGCAGAGAAATTGTTCTTCCTTTTGGAAGATGGGCATATTAAATTCTATTCCTACCCTACTGCCAATGGGTTTGAAGGATTTTGGAATAAACATCATATTATTAATCAAATGCCAGCACTCTGCATTGAGATATGATTGGCAATGAGCAGGGCCCAGAATTGGATGGGAGAAAGACAGTGGTCTGAATTACATTTGGGAAATTGCACAAGGCTGTTAACAATCTCAAGGCTATTGCCTGACACAAAAAGCCATCCTCTGAATGCAAATGCTCTCCCAGGGATGCTGTTGGGTTGTGAATCTTGAAATACTACAGTAGCCTAAGAATCAAAGTTGGGTAACTCAAAGGTCAATGGAGAGATTCATGGAGAGGCACAGGTAAGCTGGAGGTTTTTTCTTTTCTAGTGGTATAGGTGAGAAATGGAATCAAAGATCCAGGAAATGTATGACTGGAAAAGGAGGTGGGCAAGCCAAGTATCAAGAGTGAGGTATACCAAATGGACAGACCAAGTGATGCCTTGGAATTCATAATTTTTTTTAAAAAACCTTAGATCTCTTGCATGTAGGACAGATCCTTTATGGAGGGTCTATGGTAAAATATGGAAGAGGATTCCATAGGATGAGAAGACAGCTCAAAACCACTCAGTCTTTAAGGAGAGAACAGATGAGCATCTACCCAGAATCCCAAGTGATATAAACAGTGTAATTTGCACTAATGGAATGAGTACTTACACTAATGATATCATGGTCCACTGAGGTATTAATTAATTGAGCATAAGCCCCTACATGCCAGGCATTATGCTGAGTACTTGGGACACAGACCATTGTCACAAGAGTGAAACAGTCCCTGTGCCAAAGGACCTTATATTCTCATGAGGGGAATTACATATACATATATAATTTTAAGAGCAGGGTAGGACCCCACTTCAATTAATTTAATCATAAAAGACCCAGATGCCTCAATTAAATCAATCAACATTTTAAACTAGATGTTAAGGAATTTTCCTAAAACCTGACCATAATGTGTGAATAGTCATTCATCAGTTTGAGATGATTGTAAGGCTTTAGCCATTGGGTGAAGGCAGATGACAGCATCCTGAAAATATCCTGTGATTTGAAATAATCTGACACACCTCTGGGCCTTTATATAAAACAGCAGTCGATCAACCAGTTCCATGGTAGCGTACTAAGTTTGGGGGCTGAGGATTCCAGAACTGGAGAGAGCGTCCTGAGAAGGAATCACTCCTGGGGGAGAGAGGAAGAATCTCTCTCTATTTCTGTTTCTCTATCTGTCTCTGTCTCTCTCTGTCCCTCTCTGTCCCTGTCTCTCTCTGTCCCTCTCTGTCCCCCGCCCCCCCCACCTCTCTCTCACACACACAAAGTCTCTCTCAATCTCTTTTTTGTCTTTCTTTCTTTTCCTTCCTTCCTTCCCTCCCTCCCTCCCTTCCTTCCTTCCTCCTCCCTAATTCCCTTGTCTTTAGACCAACAGAGCTGCTTCTAGCTAGTGAAAGGGAGACTAGATGAGTAAAAGAAAACCTATCCAGCCAGTAGCAGAGTGGTCCAATGAAGACAAACAGAGGTGGACCAACATTTATCTGAGGGGGGAGGCAGCTTCAAAGAGCATGACCCCTTGGACTGGAGAAGGAGACCAGATACAAATTCAAGACAGGATTTCTGGGCCATAATGTGCCAGGAATTATGTTTCTCTTTTGCCACAAATGTATTCTACAAATGTGCCTTACTACCATTGTACTGTAAATCTGAGCCCACTTTTCCCAGAGACGTGTATTTTTATGGGAAACTGCCCTAGTCTTTTGGGGGAATGTTTTGTGCCAATTGTTCTTATTATATAATCTTAGGGAATATCTTTGCTAAAAGTTAATTAAGTGTGATTGAATAACTGTTAATGGGAAGCATACCAGTTAGGGCTTGCATGACAATAGTAGAAACCTATGTGCCAGCTAGGTGACGCCATAGAGCATAGAGCATTGAGCCTGGAATCAGGAAAACTCATCTTCCCGAGTTCAAATCTAGCCTCAGACAGTTACTAGCTGTGTGACTCTGGGCAAGTCACTTAACCCTGTTTGCCTCAGTTTACTCATCTGTAAAATGAGCTGGAGAAGGATTGAAATGACTGGACAACAACTAGAAACTTAGTCTCTAGCCTTAGAGGAGGTGCTACATAATCAATGACTCCACAAGCATTTGTTAAGTCCTGTGTGCTAGACAGTATCTCATTCTCTGAGGATACAAACAGAAAGAATGAAACAATCCCCACTCTGACTATACACGGCATAGAAACAAGATGAATGCTAAGTAGTTTGGGGAGAGAAGACACTAGAAACATTGGGGTTCAGGAAAGGAAGTAGGAATTCCCCCAGGCCATCTCTCATACCTGGATTCCACGCCCTCCTCATCTCTGCCTTGTAGGATCTTTCTCTTCTTTCAGTTTCTAGTGTCATTTAAAAAAATCTCTGTGCCCCTACTCAGTGCTTAGTACAACACTTGAATCTAGTGGGTGCTTAATAAATGTTTAATTGAATTGACCTATATGTATCACATTCTCAAGAATGAGTCGGGGTGGGGGATTTCTGTTTTGGTATCATATCAGAGAAATGAAAATAGGAACTTATCCCCAGAAGCCTCCCAGAGGAAAAAGCCGGCTAAAATCCTCATCTAAGCCAGGCAGGCTTCATGGGCTAAGAAATGTCTAGGTGGTTGGCTCAATTCAGGTGTTTACAACAGGAAGAAGGGAAGACACGGATATGTTTCCCCCAGCCTTACTGTCTCTGCTGTGTTTATTTTGTCTTTCAAAATTTAAAAAGTACTTTACAGATATCTTATCTGAGCCTTACAGCAGTCCTCTGAGGTAAGCACCACATTTTGTAGATTACGAAATTAACGATGTAACTCAGGTCTTCCGGATTTGGAATCCAGCACTCTGCCTCAATGAGGGGGACAGCACAATAGTCCAGATAAGACATGAGAGAGATCTCAGAGAGAAGGGGATGTGGATGAGAGATGGGGAAGCAGACCCACCAGATTTTTGAGGGAGAGAGAAGAACCAATGAGGATTCCAAACATGCAAATCTGTGTAATAGGAAGGTTGGTGGCCCCCTCAACAAAAATAAGGAGATAGAGGTCTATGGGGTAATATAGTGATTTCTGATTTGGGGTGTTGTGCAAGGCAGATCAAGGTTGGTTTCCAGAGATTTCCAAGAATAGAGATAAAGACTCATATTAGAGCGATATGGTAATATGCAAAATTATAGAAATGGATAATAGGAAGGGACCTCTGTGGTCATCCGGTGCAACTCACGTATGCAAGTATCTCCATCTCTCACTTATATTGAGAAACCTCAAATCCACATTTCTGTCAGATGTGATGCAAACAACTATCATACCACAATCCCAAAACAACTCCTTGATTCCATTTCCCAGCAGTGAATTGGAAAATTCTGAAAACACTCATATGCAGATTAGCTGCTGAGAAACAATGCCTTGTAGCCAGTATAATCAGTCAGACTTTTATCTTTATACTGCTTTCCCTCTGGTCCTCCCAGTATTTTTATCTGAAGGGTTATTTTCTCTCGGGTTCCTTCAGCATAATTTGTATTTCTTCAAACTGTTTTTCTCCAGTTCACAAAAAATGTCCTTTCCCTGCCCTTTTCAGCAATTAAAATGTCTATCTAAGAAAGCAGTAATACCTTCAATAAATGCCCATCGTTATCCTTCTTCTCCTTTCACTCACTCCCTCTCTCAAATCCACTCTCTACTCAGCTACCAAATGAAAATTCTTCAGTCTGACTGTGGCCCTCTCCGGCACAAATCTCATCAATTGCTTCTTAGGACAAAATCCAAAGTCCCCAGCCTTAATCTCACTGATGTTTCTAGAATCATTTCTTATTACTCACCTTCATGAATACTTCATTCCTGACAAATTGGCCTGGCAGTTGGCTGTTTTCTGAGCATGCCTGCGCTACATTTCCCTCTCAGTTCTCAAGGCTCCATTCAGGGGGCCCCTCCTGTAAGCTTTTCCCATCCCTCGCCTTACCCACAGATGTTGGTATTTTCTTGCTCTTCATATTTCCTTATCTGTATCCCCCAGCAGAAAACAAGCTTTTTGAGGATGGGGTGGGGTCCTTTTATGCACCCCCAGCGCCTAGCACCAAAGCCTTACATAGTATATGTTCTTAAAAAATGTTTGTGGAATTCAGTTGGGAACCTCAGAGTAAACCAAACTCCATTTGCATCAAGTTAGCAGACTGTAATAAGAAAATACATTTAAAAGTAAATCACCTGATCAGGATTAAAACACTTAGCAAAGAAATAGAATCAACACCCTGCACTTGTAGCCAGCAGATTCAAATCTCTTCACTGAGGAATAACACTCTGAGGACCCATTCCCCAGAAAGGCTTACTTTCTTGATTTGATTGTGCAGCCAAGCAATATGTCTCCTGTGGTTCTTGACCCTCTGGCTATTAGTTATCTCAGTCATATTAAGATATTGTCTGTCTCTCAGAGACTTGGCTTATTTTTAATAGCAAGTAATCAACCTCCAGCATCCTGTACCATGTTACTCATGAAAGTTGCTTTCATGAGACTGCTTCTTGGCAGTTTCTCTCTCCACAATGAACATCTTAGCCTCCTAACACAATCACCCTGCATTCAGGTACACAGACTCCTGAGGAAAGGAGGTACCTCCCAATGAACAATATGCTCCCTGGGCTCAAACATCAGATGGTCCTGTTTTCATTGGTCTATGGACTTGCCATTTTAAATGCATACAAAGTATCGTGTTACTATACAATAGTTTGCTTTAGTCACTCTGATTGTGAGACAGCTAGCTTGTTTTCTCTCTCTTGCTGTTTTAAATTGTGTTGTTGTTGGCCACACTGATTTTGCATTTAATCACATACTGTCCTATCCTGCTACTTAATTGACTCCTGAGTGTTTGCTCTACCTCCCTTGCTTTGTTGGTTTGGGGTTTTTTTTTGGAGGCCATAGGAATTAAGCAACTTTACTAGGGTCACCAAGCTAGTAAGAGTCTGAGGTCAAATTTGAACTCAGGTCCTCCTAACTCCAGGGTTGATGCTCTATCCACTGTGCCACCTAGCTGCCCCTAGACTATAAACTTCTTAAAAGACAGGGACTATTTCTCATACTTCCTTATTATTCCACCCAGTACCAACCCTAAATACTCAATACTATTTAAAAATAATATTTTGGGTTTTTTTCCAATTATATGTAAAGACAAATTTTAGCATTCGTTTAAAAAATGTTCAAGTTCCAAATTTTCTCCCTTCCTCTTTCGCCTCCCCCTCCTTAAAACCATAAGAATTTGATGTAGATTATATATGTACATACAATCATGTAAAACATTTCCATACTAATGTTGTGGAAGAAGAAACAGACCAAAAGAAAAGCACCATGAAGAAGATAAAGAAAGTGAAAATAGCGTGCTTCAATCTGCATTTGCACTCCATTAGTTCTTTCTCTGGATGGGAATAGCATTTTTCATCATGAGTCCTTTGGAATTATCTTGGATCTTTGTATTGGTAAGAATAGTGAAGTTACTCCTACCTGATCAACATACAATGTTGCTGTTTATATAGTGTTCTCCTGGTGCTTCTCACTTCACTTTGTATCAGTCCATGCAAATCTTTCCAGGTTTTTCTGAAATTTGCCTGCTCATCATTTCTTATGGAACAATAGTATTCCATTACATTCATATACCACAACTTGTTCAGCCATTTCCCGATTGATGGGCATCTCCTCATCTTCTAATTCTTTGCCATCACAGAAAGAGCTGCTATACATATATATATTTTTGTACAAATAGGTCCCTTCCCTCCCCCCTTTTAAAAATATCTTTGAGATACAGACCTAGTAGTAGTACTGCTGGATCAAAGGGCATGCACAGTTTGATTGCCCTTTGGGCATAGTTCCATCGATTAATACCTGTTGAAATAATTGGGGTTGTGGATGGTAGTCTTATGACCCATCCATGAGTTTTTGTGCTGCTAGGTGGTGCTATAGAGCACAGAGCACACGACCTGGAGTTAGGAAGACCCAAGTTCAAACGTGACTTCAGATACTTTCTAGCTGGGTGACCCTGGACAAGTTTCTTCAACTGTAAAATGGGGATAATAATGGCAGGAGAAGTGGTAAAGGATGGAAAAAAATACCTAGGCATGTCTAGGGTAAAGGCAGCCACATGGAAGGGTGATGTGAACCTTATTTGTATATCATTTCCTTGCTTCTTTGTTTGTGGTATACCCTAGGAATCCCTGAGAATGACATTGTTGGTCTTTGATCATAATCTCCTGGTGACAAAAGCTATGTTCATTTAACTCAGTTTATAGGGTATCTAGACCAGCAGTAATATCATTATAGTAGGGTAACATGATGGGGTTTTTCCCCCACATTTGCTAATAAACATTTATATAATACTTTAAGGTTTAAAAAGCACTCTCCTGAAAATCTTTACAACTAGTGTGTCTGATAAAGGCCTCATTTCTAAAATATACAGGGAACTGAGCCAAATATATAGGAATGCAAGCCATTCCCCAATTGAGAAACAGTCAAAGGATATGAAGAGGCAGTTTTCAGAGGAAGAAATTAAAGATATCTATAGGCATATGAAAAAATGCTCTAAATCACTGCTGATTAGAGAAATGCAAATCAAAACAACTCTTAGATACCACATCTCTCCTGTCAGATTGGCTAAAATGACAAAACAGGATAATGATAAATGCTGGAGAGGATGTGGGGAAATTGGAACATTGTTGCATTGCTGGTGGAGTTGTGAGATGATCCAGCCATTTTGGAGAGTAATTGGGAACTACGCCCAAAGGGCCACAGGAATGTTCATACCCTTTGACCCAGCAATGCCATTTCTAGGGCTGTATCCCAAAGAGGTCACACAAGCAGGAAAAGGACCCATTTGCACAAAAATATTTATAGCGGCTCTTTTTGTGGCATATAAGAATTGGAAATCAAAGGGATGCCCATCAATTGGGGAATGGATGAACAAGCTGTGGTATATGAAGGTAATGGAATACTTTTGTGCCATAAGAAATGGGGATGATATGGACTTCATAATAACCTGGAAAAACCTACACGACATAATGCTGAGTGAGCGGAGCAGAGCCAGGAGAACATTATACACAACCACAGATATATGGATTCTGTAAGGACCAACCCTAACAAACTTCACTCTCCTCAGCAACACAAGGTACAAAGACAACTCCAAAGGACTCATGATGGAGAATGCTATCTACATCCAGAGAAAGAATTATGAAGTATGAATGCAGATTGAGGCACACTTCATGCTAGCCTTCCCCCCCCCCTTTTTTTTCTTTTTCTCTCTTTTGTTTTTGTTTTTGGGTTGGTTTTTTTTTGGTCCTGTTTCTTCTTTTGCATGATTCGTTTCGTTGATCACAGTTCTTCTCCATAACTTGACCAGTGTGTAAATTAGTTCAATGCAAAGGAATACGTGGAAGGTATATGGGATTCCATGCCGTCTTGGGGAGGGAGGGGGGAGGGAGGGAAGAAAATCTGGAACTCAAAATTATGTAGAATCGAATGTTGTAAACTAAAAATTAAAATAAAAATAAATAAATAAATAAATGAAGTGGGATTATTTAAAAAAAACAACAAAAAAATAAAAATAAAAAACACTCTCCCCACAATGTCCCTTGAGATAGGTAGTACATATAAGTATTACTGGCCAAATTTTACAAATGAGGAAAATGAATCTCACAGAGGTTAATTAACTTGCTCAGGGTTACAGAGGGTAACTATCAAAGCCAGGACTTGAACCCTGGTCTGCTACCACCAAGACCAGTGCCCTTACCTCTGTATCATTTTGTTCAGTCATTTTCAGTCTCCTCTGATTCTTTGTGACCTCGTTTAGGGTTTTCTTGGCAAAGATACTTGCCATTTCCTTCTCCAGCTTATTTTACAGATGAGGAAACTGAGGCAAACAGGGTAAAGTGACTTGCCCAGGGTCACACAACTAGTGAGTGTCCGAGTCATCTGAGCTGTATAGAATACCATATGCTCCCAGTAGAAGGTAAATTTTTTGAGGGTAGAGGCTATCTCACTTTTTTATTTGTACTCCCAGCACTTCATACAATGTTTAGTACATAATAATCACATAATAATTACTTATTGGCTGATTGGTTGATTGAAGTGCTTCCTATGTGCTAGGCAGCTAAGTGGCTCAATGAATGGAGCCCTCGGCCTAGAGTCAAGAAGACCTGAATTCAAATCTAGTTTCAGACACTTCCTAGCTAATTACGGTGGCCAAGTCACTTCACCTTTGTTTGCCTTAATCCACCAGAGAAGCAAATGGCAAACCACTCCAGTATCTTTGCCAAGAAAACCCCATGGACAGCATTGGCGTGCCGTGGTCCACAGGGTCACCAAGAGTCAAACAACTAAACGACTGAACAACAATGTGCCAGGCACTGTATGAGTTGCTGGTGATACAAATAGAAAAGTGAAATAACCCCTGCCCTCAAGGTGCTTACATTCTAAAGTTGGGGAGAAGCAACAGGAATACATAAGTACACACGGACTATATGCAAAATTGAATCAAAGTAGATAAGGAGAAAGGCACTAGCAGCTAGGGATTAGAGAGGCTTCATGTGGAAAATAAAACTTGTACTGAGTCTTGAAGAAAACTAGGAATTCCAAGAAGTTTCAGCCCAGAGCAATGAAAAGAATAGTAGCTAACTTTGTATTGTTCTTTGTTTGCAGTGAGGAGTGAGTCCGATCTAGGAAGATGGGTGATGGAATCTCGTGGATCAACAACAGTAGGCAAAGCTCTATGTTGAAGGGAGTAAGGATCTGAAAAGACTGGAAAGGTAGGAAGGGACCAGATTATGAAGAAACCTACATGCTTGTTGACTGACTGATTAATAGAAGCAAGCAAGGGCAGAGGTCCATCCCTGACTTAGCAACTCTGTCACCAGCCAGGGGGAGACTGATGTTATAGCACATAAGACTTCAGGACTTTCATCTTTTCTGTCCTGCTGTACCAAACCCTGCCACACACCTCCCCCCCTCCACCTCTGTCTTTACTCCTCTAACCAGTGCCTGGCCAGCCTCAGAACTCCCAGCAAGTTCCTGATTTCCTGGCTTACTTTACCCTACAATGCTCATAAATTGTATTCATGATGGTATTCAAAAGTTAATAAAGGAAATGCTTCATTTGAGCCTCAGGAATACCACATGTGCATGATACACACGAGCCTAATGTATACACATAAACCTCTGCTTCACAGGAGACCATGGAAAATGGGGCCAAGAGCCTTGAACGAGGAGACAACCGTCTCAGGTGCTGATGTTGGCCCTACTTCTGACTCACTGGAAATGTCTTGAAGTGACCTTAATGCCTGTGTTTGTGTGGCACACTACACCTGAGAAGAGCCCAGTGCCGCCTCACAGACATGACCTCATCTCTCTTCACAACATCCCCGAGGGCTCAGGAGGGGCCAGATGTTGGTCAGGCCGGGAAGTGGGGAGACTGGGGTAGGGTGCAGGCAATAAAGTAGCCGCCAAGTTGGAAGAGTGAGTCAGAGGCATGGCACCAAGGTCCCCTGCCACTCACATTGGCACTGCTTCTATTTTCCACCAGACACAGCTGCCTAGCTGTGCCTTTGAGATGCCCAATAAATTCCTAAGAGGGGAGAGGATACACATGGGATGGATGATGTCTGGGTACCTGAAATTGGATTCAGGGCCTTGGTGAGGTCTCTTAGCCTTGGCCAATACATGGAAAGTTCTAAAATTATAATTCTGTGATCATGGCTGTGTAATCTGTGAAAATCTGTGCCTGCCTGATGATACATGCAATTGATTTACTCCTCCTGATTGGTTATTCAGTAGCTCAATAGGAGATACAGTGATTATGAACCCGTCCCAAATGGAGCTGATTAACTGTTGGCTAAATAGAATTGCGTACTTTTCATCTGCAGAGAGACTTACAGGCAACTAATTAAATCTAAAGTTATGAAATAACCTTCCCCTCCATCTTGTAGATGGCCTAGCTGGCTGCTAAGGCAGGTTCAATTAAGGAAAGCGAAGGGTGCTTTCAGGAAGGGGATGATCTGTAGTCCTGCAGCACGCACAAACCCTTTGCCAGTTTTACCTGCTCGGCTAAATTGTTGCTGGGCCTCTCACTGCAATGCAGAGGCCTCTGGGATGAAGCATTAACAGTGATTCAGCTGTCGGAGCTGTACTTCCCAGCTTAAGGTAAGAAGTGAGGAAGAGCCTTCTGTGAAAGACTGCAGCAGGATTTAATCACCTCTCCTGGAGCTAAGCCAGAAAAACAGAATCACGGCTCTCTTCTCCTCCAAAAAGCCAATCTGACGGGAAAATGACCCACTGGACCATAGGCACCCAAGCTGTCAGTTAGCAAAGCAGGGACTAGGTGGGGGAGGGGGGGTGTTGGCTTGCTCAGACACTTGTCTCACCCTTTAGTGACTTGGAGTAAAGGCCACTGCGCCCTGGGATGCAGCAGGCTTTGCTGGGGCTCTGTCTTCTGCCAGGGAGGTGGTGGTGGTGCAAACTGGAGCTGGCAGGCAAGTCCTCAGTCTACCAGGAGTGTGTAGCCCAGATGCAAGCACGGGGTAGGTTTGCTGGTGAGAAAACCTTGAACTCAAGATGAAGCCAATTGTGGGCATAATAAAGGGACACTCATTGTGGGTGTAGCAGGCGGAGATAAAGATGGCACTTAGGCTAACTGTCTGAATCCCCTTTAGTAGCACCCTTCCTAGAATGCAGCTTGGAATTTAAGTCTTTCGCAGCCTGGCCCCTTCCTACCTCTCCGATCTTCTGAAGCTTCCTCTTCTCCAGGTATTTACAATCCAGCAACACTGACTTTCTTGTTGTTTCTCACACACATCACTCCATCACACTCTGACTCAACCTTTTCCTATAAATGCTTTCCCTGTTCATCTCAAGACCCAGTTCAAAACCCACCTTCTGTAAGAGATCTTTCCTGGTTCTTGGCTCTCCCCAAAGCTAGCACCTTTCCCCGTATCCATCATGTGCGCATTATATATATGCATACATATATATGTGTGTGCGCACACATACACACATTTATGCGTATATAATGTATGTATACACATATATGTACATGTATTATATGTGCATATATGTATGTGTATGTGAGTGCATACATGTGCATATATGGCAGCTAGGTGGTATAGCGGATAGAGTAATGGGCCTGGAGTCAGGAAGACTTGAGTTCAAATCCTGCCTTAGACACTTACTAGATGTGTGACCCTGGGCAAGTCACTTAACCCTGTTTGCCTCAGATCCCTCATCTGTAAAATGAGCTGGAGAAGGAAATGGCAAACAACTCTAGTATCTTTGCCAAGAAAACCCCAAAATGGAGTCATGAAGAGCTGGACCCAACTGAAATGATTGAACAACAAAATATATACATATATAAAATATACACATATTATATATAATAGTTATAGTTTCTAAATAGAAATATATACCATATATAAATATATATACTATATATACACTATATAGAGTATACTATATATAGTATAGTATATATACTATATATATACTAAATATAAATATATACTATATCTAAGATACGTACATTCACATTTGTGTTTATATCTATGTATACAGAGACATAAGATATATAGTATCTGTAGCTATACATGTCTATAAATATGTGTTTAAATAGAAATATCTATAAATAAGCTGATGTAGGAGGCTCATCAATGGACACTTCCCACAGATTCTCCATTTGAATTTCTTACCCGACTTAACCTTACTTGGCTTGAGACTTGTTCTCTCTTCCCCAAATTTTGCAGACAAGGGCGTCTTTTTGGCCAATAATGCCATTATCAGCTCCCTTCCCAGACTCTCTTCCCTTTGCCACAGAGAGAGAAGTCACCATAACCCACCTTCTGGCTGTCCAATTAGTGAACACAGGATGTTACAGGCTTTTTACACACAACTAATGATATAGCTGACCAAGTCGGTTCCTAGCTCAGGGACAGCCACATGGCTACAGACCAGCCAGCCTCGCTGATGAGTTAACCTCAGACAAAGAGGTCAGAGAATCTGTAAAACTTCACTAAAAGAAGAGAAACAAAGGGTGAAACAATCTCCAAAAGGAGAGCAGATTCAAGTTCCAATTTTACTTTTCGCCCAAGTAGGGGATGGTCACAACTGGCAGGGCTGGGACAGGAAGGGAGCCACAAAGAAGCTGCTGTTGCTTCCCTGCCTTGCCTCCCTCACAGGTGTTGGTCTACGTGCCACACCAGAGTCAGGGGAGAGTCAGGATGGCATTCAGGATCAGCTGGCAGAGGCCATGCATCTCACAAGAGGGGGCTAGTGATGTGCAAATGATAGCAATGCCTAGCTAACTCTCTAGGCAGGGATTGGGCTGTTGGAGCCAGTATTTGGATGTCGCCTGAGAAGCCTAAGACAGCCTACTCACCCAATGGGCTGAAGGGCTTGGGAATCTCCTGTTACAATTCAAGTTGGTGCCTGGTTACTAGATGTTAAGTTGAATTTGAGTACCAAGTTTTGCAGCTGGTGGCCAGTCATCTTGAAGGCCAGCGCCCACTGTTCATTATTCCTCTGAGTAGAGTATGATTTGAAGAACAGGGTTTTTTTTTAATTTATTTTTCCCCAGTTACATGTAAAGACAATTTTTAACATTCATTTAAAAATTTTTAAGTTCTAAATTTTCTCCGTCTTCTCACCTCCTCCCTCCTTAAAACAGTTAAGAAATTTTATATAGGTTATAGATGTTCAGTCATGCAAAACATATTACCATATTAGTCATGTTGTGAAAGAAGATACAGACCCTAAAAAAACATGAAATAAAGATAGAATGTGAAAAATAGTATGCTTTCATCTGCATTCAGATGCTATCAGTTCTTTTTTCTGGAGATGGGTAGGATTTTTCATCATGAGTCCTTTGTCTTAGACCATTGTATTGCTGAGAAGAGCAAAGCCAATCATAGTTGATCATCACACAATGTTGCTGTTACTGTATACAATGTTCTCCTGGTTCTGCTCACTTCACTTTGCATCAGTTCATGTAAGTCTTTCCAGATTTTTCTGAAATCCCCCAGCTCATCACATCTTATAGCACAATAGTATTCTATTGCATTCGTATATCACAACCTGTTCAGCCATTTCCCAATTAATGGGCATCCCGTTGATTTCCAGTTCTTTGGCACCATAAAGAGAGTTGTTATAAATATTTTTGTACAAATAGGTCCTTTCTAACCCACTCCCACTTTTAAAAACATCTCTGTAGGATATAGACCTAGTAGTGGTATTGCTGGATCAAAGGGTATGCATAGTTATATAGAGCTCCAGAATGGTTAGGATAGTTCCCAACTCCACCAACAGTGCATTAGTGCACCAATTTTCCTTTGTGGCATAGGCCCTTTTGGCAATCTGGGGTTTTGGAGACCAGGCACTAAACGGGAGGACATTTATGGATAATATTGTAGTCATCTACTAAGGCGGGAAGCCCAGGTACTTGGAAATCAACACATTCATTCTAATGCTCAAGGGAAGAAGGTGACTATTGTTCTCAACCCGGTAGAGTGCAAATGAAAAGCCAGAAATCCTTTTGAAAGAATCCATACCATTTATCTGGTATGGATGTGATTATAGTCAAGACAGATCATAAAGGATAAGCCAAGAACCTGCTAGAATTAATGGAAAACTGAAGCTTCCAGGTTGGTGGACTGAGTTGTAACGTTGTCCATTCAACTTGAGGACTTAAACTTGGAGTATGGAAATGGCATAGCTAGCCAGGTCTCCTCAAATTAGACCAACCTGACACTAACACATTGTTGATGGAGTTGTGAACTGATCCCACCATTCTGGAGAACAATTTGGAACTATGCCCAAAGGGCTATAAAACTATGCATTCTTGACCCAGCAATACCACTTCTAGGTCTGTATCTCAAAGAGATCATAAAAATGGGAAAAGGATCAACATGTACAAAAAATATTTATAACAGCTCTTTTTGTGGTAGCAAAGAACTGGAAATTGAGGGGATGCCCATCAGTTGGGGAATAGCTGAACAAGTTGTGGTATGTGAATGTAATCGAACACTATTGTGCTATAAGAAATGATGACAGGCAGACTTCAGAAAAACCTGGAAAGACTTGAATGAACTGATGCTGAGTGAAATGAGCAGAACTGAGAGAACACTGTACACAGTAACAGTCACAATATGCAATAAATAAACAAGAGATAGCCTTATCTCATCTCAGCAATGTAATGATCTAAGACAGCTCCAAAGGACTCATGATGGAAAATGCAATCCATGTCTGGAAAAGGAACCATGGAGTGTGAATGCGGATGGAATCATATTATTTGCTCTCTTTTTGTTTTGGTTTCTTCTTTCTCATGGTTTCTCCCACTGATTCTAATTCTTCTTTACAACATGACTAATGTGAAAAAGGTTCAATATGAATGTATATGTAGATGCTCTATCAAATTACACATTATCTTGAGGAGGAGGGAAGAAAAAGATGGGGAGAAAATTTGGAACTTAAAATCTTATGGAAGTGAATGTTGAAAACTAAAAATAAATAAATTTTAAAAATTAGACCATCCTGGTGGGGGCTTTGTATTTGTTTAGATATAGTAGTAATTTAATCAATAAACATTAATTAAGTGCTTACTCTGGGTCAGGCACTAGGCTAAGAACTGGGGGTACAAAAAGAGACAAAAAACAGTCCTTGCCCTCAAGGAGCTTACAATTAATTCCTAAAACAGCAGATACTCCCTTGTTAAAATCATGTACACAAAATAGTCTTGGTGTCTGGGATGCATTTCTGTTTTGGTGTTTGTGAAGAATGAGGCTGAGGGATGAAAACGGAATAGGATGAAGAGTAATAAAGGCAACTTGAGGAACAGGGGAAAATAGCAGTTCTGTTACTCCTTCTTAATCTGGCCATGGGGACCTAAGGGATTTGGAAGAGACAAGTGTGCAAATGCCCTCCCCAGTGAGTCAAGATCTTTCCCATTTTTATGTTGCATGTGAGAGGACCGAGTAAAAAGAATTCTACTCCCCATCCCCAGAAGTTATTTTGAAATAAACTAGCCAAATGCTTAGAATACATACAAAGTCTGATCTCCAGAAAGACCTCACTCAGCAACTTTAATGGAGATGCCAATCCCCAAATGTCCATTGGCCCTTTGATCTTTGAAGGAAGGGTTCTTAGCTCCAAAGAAATACCAGTGACGATGACAGTCGATCAAAGTGCTCTCCTCTAAATACACTTGCTCTGGGGATGACTACAAGCCAAGACAGGGAGGTAAGTCGGGGGCTGACGTGTTATAATTGGCTAAATTTTCAGGATTTGCCAAATTCAGCAAGTGATGCTCTTTGTGGGTGGCTGGGACCTTTCACAGCAGTGCAGAGTAATAAATAGCAACTAAGGAAAGGATGAGTATCAGTGGGAAATAGAAAAATAAGCCCCACAGGTGGAACGCCTGCTTACGTCCTTTACAAACTGCTTAGACAGAAGCCAGCCTAATAAGCTAACTAGCGCAACACCAGTACTTCTAACTCTAATTTCCCCCAAAAGTCAAATTTCACTATTTTGGAATCCATGATTCCTTTTGTACTACTTATGAAGAGAAGGTTTGGGAAGCAAACTGACAGTGAGAATGAAAGGGAGGGAAGGAAGGCAGAAATGGAGTGAGGGAAGGAGAGGAAGGCAGAAAGAAAAGGAGGGATAGAAAAGAAAAAAGGAAGGAAAGGTGGGGGAAGGAATGAAGGAAAGAAGGAAGAAAAGGTGAAGGAAGGAAGGGAAAGGGAGAGGGAGAAAGGAAAGAAGGGAAGGGTAAAAAGGAAGAAAATGGAGAGACAGAGGAAGAAGGGAAGAGAAAGAGCAGGGAATATTCAACACTCAGAGTTTCTTGGTTCCCTTCTCTTCCTCCCTCTCTGATGCCTTCTCTTCCTACTTTTAGCTATGGGCCTCAAGTCCTTAACCTTCTGTTCTTCACATTCATTTCTTTGAAGAGCTTAAAAAGAGTCCCAGCTTCAACTATCATCTCAGTGTGGATGATATTCTAATTTAAACATTTCCTGTCCTCTCTCCTATTTCATATTCCTTGTTGCATTATTATCATTATGCATATATCTGTAACACATTTACATTTATTTTAGTTTGACCTATACAATGTCCCTGTGAGGTGGACAAGGAAAGTATTATTTTCCCCATTTTGATGAGGAGAAACAGAGGCTCAGAAATGACCCTGCTCCCAGGGTCACACAGCTGGCAAATCATGGAACCCAGATCATTATTGTTTCACAGTGTCTGTGCAGTGAGGCAAAAAGGTCACGATCTGGTTATGTCTGAGCACAGGTCGGCCCATGCTAATGCTGTGGGTGCTTATGGAACACCTAGGATATAAGAGCTGGCGTTAACCGGCTAACCTGATAAACCCGTATAACCATCCCGGAATGTTCTTAGAAAACTGCGGTAAAATCTCTCTCCCCCCTCACCACGTTGTTCTGTGCCAGGTGCCCGAAGGCAAAGTGAAGCTCTGTGGGATGTTGGTATCCTAGGACACTTACACACAGGGAAGGACATTTCAAAGAGTACATGCTTGGAATTAAACAAAGACCAAAGGACTCATTGCCAAAGTTTTATTCTGAAGCTCTTACTTTGGAATCTTATATCACAAAAAGATGTGTTTACAAGTATTATAAATTGAGATGTTTTTTTTAACTTCTTGTCATCGTAAAGTAAAATTTTAGATACTGTTCCAAACCATCTTCAAAAGGGCAGACCCAAACTTTTCTGTATATAAACTGTACACAAAACAAGGCACTATACATTTGTTGTTTGTTTTTGGATGTTAAGGTATGAAGGTCGCAGAGTTTCTCAAGAGTCCCCAGCCATAAGTACAAAGGTTTTGTTCCTTTCAGCCCAGGCAGCGGTCCTTAGAACAGCCTCTTGCCCGTTGCCAAAGGAAACGTTTCAGAATGTGTATAAGATACATATACTGGTGGTATAGATAATTCAGTAGAAGCAACTCCATCTACTTCTTGGTATTGTTTTGACACCAAAAAAATTTTTTTTAAAGTGAATACATATTGCTTTGTTAAATACATACTTGAACTATACGGTGTTTATATAAATATATATATATTTTTAATAATCCACAAGCTAACAAAATAACACTTTACAAAGAGAGCGTCTTCAAAAATGAATAGGCAAAGGCTGGAGGGAGCCAGAGGAGGACTTGGCAGCAGCTATGAGGGGCTACTGCTCTCAAGTGGACAGGAGAGCCAAGTTTACAAACAGGAAGTACCCTCTGAGGAAGGGGGGAGAAAGTTTCCGGAGAGTTCTCTTACACATTTACAAAATTACACAACTCCAGCTCAGGCAGTATCTAATAACTTCAAATCGTTTCTACTTTGACTTTTCAAAATTTGTAGACCAGTCCAAAGAGATGTCCATCTTCCCAGCCCAATGGTATTGAAAGTGACAACAGAGATTTCATTGGCCTCATCTTCCACTGGTGGCATGGATGCTTAGAAAAGCCCTTTTGCTTTCTTAAGGTTCACCTGTTTCCAAGATGGCAGCATGCTATATTCTTCTCTGGTCATGTCTAGTGCAACCTGAAAGAAGGAAAAACAAAAAAACCACCCCAGAGTAAGAAAACTTTGTCTGGTGCTGAAGTAGGCTATTCCCTCTTGTACCCCAGGTTTGCAACCCCAGTGTTACCCTCAAAGCTTCTCTCTTCCTCGGCCCATGGTTGTCAAATATCGTCATTTCTACCTCTACAACTTCTCTCCATTTGGTCCCCTTCTACCTTCCCCAATACAGTCCCTCACTGACTCTTGCCCAGACTATTATTGCAAGAAGCTGCTACTCGGCCAAGTTCTCTTCCTTCCTCTCTTCTCCAGGCTTCCTCCCACTATAGTCCATCAACTGTGTAGCTACTAAAGTGATTTTCCTAAAGCAGAGTTCTGACCACATCTCCCTCCCCCTCAGTGAACTTTGATGGCTCTGTACTACCTTTGGAATCAGACACAAATGCCCGCATTTGGCATTTAAAATTTCAAAATATAGCCCTCGACGACCCTTTCTGCCTTATTGTCCATGACTCCCCTCTGCACGTGCACTGGACCAACAAAACTAGCCTTCCCCCAGCTACAAGGTATCTCTGTGTATGCATATGTTCTCTCTTCTGTTAAGCTCATTGAGAGCAGAGACCGTTTCATGTTTGTCTTGGTATCTCCAGGGCCAAGCACTGTTGCTGGTATTTTGTTGGTTGTTGTTCAGTCATTTTCCAGTTGTGTCCAACTCTTCATGATCCCATTTGGGGTTTTCTTGGCAGAGACACTGGAGTGGTTTGCCATTTGTCACTTTACAGATGAGGAAACCGAGGCAAACCAGGTGAAGTGACTTGCCCAGGATCACACGGCTAGTAAGCGCCTAAGGCCAGATTTGAACTCAGGAAGAGGATTCTTCCTGTCTCTGGGCCCAGTACTACATGCACGATGGTGCCATCAAGCTGCCTACAGGCACTTAGTATATACCTAACAAATGCTTGTTGATTGACTCAACTGCTAGCCTACCTACCCCCTAAACCACTTACTTCAAAGTCTTCATCAGTAAGGTAAATTTCAAGCTTCAGAGGGTCGACTCCTTCGGGGAGGGGTCTGGCTAAGAGATCAGCCAGTGGATAAACGGTTTTACAAAGCTTGGCTAACACGTCTTCCACAAGGATAATCTGGTTAGAGACTTCTGCATCCTGGAGAAGAAGTGGGGAATGAAGAAAATGTTTTTGAGTATAAGAAAGAGCAAGAACCAAGAAACAAAGCTTAAAATAGCTTCAGAGACCACCCTATGGGCAAGGGGGGACACCAAGTGCCCCCATCAACTCCTTTGTCTTATTGGCCCTGAGACCCCACATCAGTAGTCCAACTTGGGAATGGAGGAAAACTGTAGGAATTCCAGGAAAGACAGTGTGGTATAGTTCTGATTTCAGCTAGGTTAACCCCACACACACATACACATACATGAAAATCACGTGTATATATATTCATGATTATATACATATGTATATGTATGTATATACATACACAGACATACATACATGTATACATATATATGTGTATATATGTGTGTGAGTATGTATATATGGAAAGCGAGAAAGATATGATTGGAGAGAAAAATGCCACTGGATTATGCCATGTGGAGGTCCTGGTGGGGTGGGAATAGCTTTCATTTTATAGAACATTTTGAGGGGTGAGGGGGAGGGGAAGGGATTGGCTGTGATTTCGTTGGTATAGAGAACTCCTTCTACCATTGCCAAAGGCCACCTCTCATTTGCCTGGGGCACTGAGAGATTAAATGATGTGTCCAGCATCATACAAAGTCAGAACCAGAAATTGAATGTGAGTTCCCTGACTCTCAGGCTGACCCTCTATCCAGGATATTTTCCACCAACCCCTGCAGTTTCAAAAAGCAGACCAATGAGTTCTCCTGAGAAAGAACTTGCAATGGCAGAGGGGTACAAGACAGCAAACACTGTAGTTTTGCTGCCTATGTTCATCGTCAACTGGCCAAGAGTTGCTGCGGCCACAGCCACTGCTGGGAAGTGCCTATGTACCTTCTGAGTGGTGGCAGCAGCTAGTGGTATGGGAGAGCTGAGGAAGAGCAGCGTGGGACCTGGAGGGAGAGGACCTGGGTTTGAATCCCATCTCTGGAACTTATTAACTGTGAGACCTGTGTCTGGCAAGGCAAATGACAATAAATGACATTTGTTTGATGCCTTTAAAAGTTTTCCAAGGCTGGAATCAAGATGGCAGAGAGAAGCCAGGAAATTGCCTGAGCTTTCCCCAGTTTCCCTTGGAAACAACATTAAATTAAGCCTTTAAATGGATTCTGGAGCAACAGAACCCAGAAAAAGACAGAGTGAAACAACTTCCCAGCTTAAGATAACTCAGAAGGATTTTAGGAAAGGTCTGTCTCAGTCGGGTAAAACGGAAGCGTAGCCCAGCGCAGACCGTGTCTGGGCAAGCCAGTGGGAGTCTCTTAGCCACAGCACAGATCAGCAACCAGGCTCCTTGTTCCTGGCTCAGCAGGCTGAACAGGCCAGCTGTGAGGCCTCCAGCCCCAGTGCAGAAGGCAAACTGCCAGCCTGGAAATCTTGGCATAACAGGCACGACTAGGCTAGGCATAGTGGGCAAGCCACCAACACCTGAAACCTCAGCACAGAAAGGCAGTGACCAGACTCCTGGCCCCCAGTGCAATAAGCTTGGGACAGTGTTCCCTGGGCCCCAGGAGCAGAGCTCAACTTTAAAAGTCATGAAATAGGCTAAAAAATGAGCAAAACCCAGAAAAGAGCCCTGACCATAAAAACCTACTACGGCAATTTGAACTATGCCCAAGGGCTATAAAACTGTGTATACCCTTTGACCCAACAATACCACTTCTAGTTCTGTATCCCAAAGAGATCATAAAAAAGGGAAAAGGACACATGTACAAAAATATTTATAGCAGCCCTTTTTGGTGGCAAAGAATTGGAAATCAAGGGGAAGTATGCATAGAATAATTAAAAATAAGAAGCGGGTATTACAGGCACACTATTATCTCCATCTTACTGAGGAGGAAACTGAAGGTCAGACTGGTTAAGTGCTTTGACCGTGGCTCACACAGCTGGTCAGGACCTGTTTGGCTCTCAGTTTTCTCATCTGTAAACTAGAAGAGGTGGAGGGTGAATGGAGGGTGAAGATCTCAAGGTCTGTTTTAGCTCTAAATCCTCAGCCTGGCCACTTCCCTCAAGCCCTAGTGCCTATTTTATCCAAATTGGGGTACAAAGATGGTTAAACTGAGCTCAGGCATCTGGGTGCTGCCAAAAGCCAGAGGCCAGGACACCATAGGCAGTGGCAGGCAAGGCTAGGGCTGCCTCGATGTCACCTGACTCTCCACCTGGTCTGCAACTTTTACTGACAGTCTGGACCAGGCAGTAAGAGATGGGGATCCAAGGAGTGCTTGTCATCATTACCTTGTCTACAAGATCAGCACACATTAACATAATTTAATACAACGATGTAAACGCAGTTTTATACTTGGGGACTGAATCTGAAGTGAAAACCGAAGACTGTCACATGCAAATACAAAGTTGCCTTGGAGCACCTTTTTGGAGCTCTTTCCTCTGTCCTCAACTCTCCAGTTATCTTCATGTCCCCTCCTCCCCATGGTGCTTGACAGCCATCCTTTCTAATGATGGTTCCCTTACTCAGTACCTGTGTCTCCCATGAGTTTTTTGACTCTTTGCTTTGGCCACCAACCTCTCTCTACACTTCCCCCTGCTGACTTTTTTTCTGGATGATGAAGAACTGGAAACTAAGAGGTGTCCATCCATTGGGGACTGGTTGTACCAAGTATGGTACATGAATCTAATAGGATACATGCTGGATGGAGGGTCAGCCTGAGAGCCAGGGAGATGTATCCAATTTCTGTTTCTGACTTTGGGTGATGCTGGACATGTCACGTAATAGAATATTGTTGTGCTGGGAGCAAGGATGAAGGGTCTGTTAAGAGACTTGGGAACATTTGTATGAAATGATGGGGAATGATGAGAGCAGAACCAAAAGAATAACAATACCGCAAGGACAAACATCTTTGAAAGACATCAGAATTCTGGTCAATGCAGAGACTAACCACGATTCCAGGGGACTAATGATACCTACTGACGGGGAGGTAAGGGGCGCAGGCTACAGAACGAGCACTTGTTTTTGGAAAAAGTGGGAAAGTGGGAATTTGTTTTGTTCAACTATGTATAATTGTTTACAAAGATGTGTTTTTTTTTAATTGGGGGAGGGCATGTGGGGAGAAAAAATAAATGTTTACAATTTGAAAAACTACTTTAAATGTTAAAGTCAAGGGTAAAAAAAAATAAAGTCAACAGTACATAAAAATCAAACAAAATACTTTCTCTACTGACTCAATCTAATTCTTCCCAAGAGGAGGCCTACGGGTACAGAGACCAATGTCACAGATTTTCCAGGGAAGTCCTGATTTCAGGTATTTTGTTCCATTCACAAAGCACGTAAAGATGCCTTTGTCAGACTAAATGTCCTGACATTTTGTTTGGAAGATATGGTGACTATATCCATGGCCATCTTGCAGAAAGTTAGAGAGAAAACTCAACAGAGTAATTGGTATTTTCAGCTGGGATCAGCATTCTCCTAGAGGGGACCCTTGAGGGAACAGGATTGGATTCTCAACTCATCACTTCTATGTTTGATTTGGAGTAAACTGATGCATCTTATATGTCGCCAGTCTCCTTCAAAGTATATTATCTCCCTCATTCAGAACATAAGTGCCTTGCGGGCAGGAACTATCTTTGCTTTTGCATTTTTATCTTTAGGGTTAGCTACAGTGTTTGGCATACAGTAGGAGTGTAATAAATGCTTTTTGTTTCATCCATCCATCCATCCATTCCTTCCTTCCTGTGGAAATGTCTGGTTGTTGAAAAAGCCACCACGCTTCCTAGAGAGCCTCATTTTCATGTTTAATGATTTGGGAATGAAACAGCAAGGTTTGGAAAACATGAAAGGAGGTTCATTCTTGTAGAACTAGGCTTTGTTTTTTTTTAATTTTGACAAGCAGGTGAAAGGAAACTTAATATTCAATAGAATCTATATAAATTTTAAAAATAATCAGGCTCTCTGGGTGGTGGGGAGCTGGAAAACATTTGGAAATGAAGGTGATAACAAAAGATGTCAATGCTTTTTTAAAAAATCAATTATTTGGTACCATCACTACTGCCCCTGGAAACAACAACTGTCATCACTAAAAAACGGGCCTGGGCCTCCTCTCTTTGAACTAAAAATTCACCCCTTACTCTTCACACTTCACCATTCCCAACCTCCTCCCCTCGCTTCCCCGAATAACATATCAAACACTCATCAGTGGAAGGCAGACACACCATTTCTGTGATTTCAGCAATGTCTTCTCTATGTTCCCAACTGGGAAACATATTGGTGAAGGTCAGAGGTTCTAAACCAGCATGAAGAAGGTAGGACTTGGGGGGTTTCTTGACATTTTTTCCTGTCGTCATGACAAAAAACATAAATGTTAACAGAAACTTAACAGGGTAAAAAAAATGCTTATTTAGTATTTTACTCTCAATCATTGTTGGTCATTAATCAAATATTTAAGGGGAAAGTTAACATCAGATAAGGATTCCCACCAAATGGTCAGTGCTGTGCACTTTACTGCTAATTATCAAAACACGGTCTGCTTATGTCTCCCCCTTTTTTGCCCCACAATGCCCAACATGTTGTTGGGCCTGATGGAGCTATGAAAGGGAGAAGGCATCTCTGTTACATTCTCCTGTGCCTTCATAAATCTGTAAAGGGTTTCCTGTTATCCTGACTTTGGCCCTCAGGCTAAAGCTGTCTACTGAAGGCCTAAGCTAATGAAAAATTCTGCACCGTTCTCTAGTACCTGAAACAGTGATCATCAGATGAGTTTGTTCCTTGGGATGAGAACCTATCACAATGAACAATGATGAAAAGATTCACTTCAAAAAGGGTCTTTGATCTTATCTACAAAGACCACCTCTTTTCCACCTCTACATGAAGGACAGGGAAATGTGAGACACACCCTACACCTTAGGTGGTTCAGCATACAGAGCACCAGATCTTGGGTCAAGAAAACCTGAGTTCAAATGTGACTCCAGACAGTAACTGTGTGACCCCGGGCAAGTAACAACTCCTCTGCCTCAGTTTCCACATCTACAAAATAGGACACTAATATCATACAACTCTATCCTCTACCATATATATATAACCTCTACTCAGGGTTGTAGTGAGGATGGAATGAGATATTTGTGAAGTGCTTTGCAAACCTTGGCACTCTACTTAAATAATACTCTTATTGTCATTAGTATCTGACAGTTTAATTGTCACATAGGATGACTGAATCCTGAGAGCAGGATTTAGAACACTTTACAATATGCATTTGGACCTCTACTATTGCAAGCTGGATGCCCTCATTCCACACAAGAATAAAATTGAGATTCACAATCATTCTGGAAATCTGAAAATCTCTACTCTCAAAAGAAATAAGCCTAAAAAATGTAAAAGCAAAACCAGTTTTTCATAAACTGCCAGAGCTTATCAACATTCTGACAGATTTACACTCAAAGGCAGTGAATAAGACAGGGAAGAAGTTGAAGCTATGGACTGGAACCAAAGTTGTCTAGAGCTGTCTTGGAGTATTAGCCTTGGTTGTGAGGGCTAAAATGACAAACACTCCAGTCTGATATGCCTGAGTGGATCCCGATCACCTCCCCCTTGTCCCATTTCACAGCTGAAGGTGTTTCTACACAGCGTTGTTTCAGAGATGGGCTTACCTTTGCAGTACCGAAGCACGGTCTCCATGGCACACTTTCGGTCATTGGCCCAGCGGATCCTGGCAGAGCCTGCTATCTTGTTCTCAATTGGCCACCACCCTTGCCAGAGATACACTTCGTGGTGGTTGTCAACAAGGAAAAGTGCTGTGGAGAGGAAGGCAAAAAGTCACCTACTACATTTTCCAGGACAGAATGGGTTTGCCTTCCTCTCAAAATATACGATGGTTGGGAAGGCAAAGAGGATCCCTTTGGTAGTCACCTACAAAGAAAACATGGCTATGGGAAGTGTCCTCATGATAGGGTCCAGCTTATGCAGGGGTCAGGTCACTAGGAGGCAATCTATCATTGTCCACCATATTGCCTCTGCTCTTTTTCTTCTTTCTTCACCTGGTCTCCTACTCCCCTTCTTTTCTAACTATGCTTTAGGCCTGCCAGTGGGAATCATGAGCATTGCCAGTCTTCACTGACGACATTCAGGTTGAAGGAGTTGCTGACTCCAGTTCTAATACATGACAGGGCCAATACGATTTATATTCTGGGTTACGCTTAGCAGTCTTTTTTTTTTTCCTTTTTAAACAAGATTGAGACCACGAGAGAGCCAAAGATGTATTTTCAAAAAACATTTTTTATCCTGCCCATCCCCTCTTTGCCAAGTTCTCCTCTCCTTTGCCCTCCTCTATCCCTTCAATTAACATGTCATTAACTAATAACTTTGCCTTTTATTTTGCATACAAAGGAGAGAGCTAATTCTTGTTAGTTCTGCTCTCTGGGGATCTGAGTATAGCACCCTCAGGATGCTAGGATCATAGGTGTAGGGCTAGAATGGACCACAGAGGTCATCTAGACTTCCCCTCTTATTAGCCCAGACTGGTGAAGTGACTTGCCCAAAATCACACAATGAGGATGGGGCAAAGGTAAAATTTGAACCCAGATCCTCTGACTTCATGTCTAACATACTCTGTGACTGGCTCACTTAGAACTTAGTCTTCCCTGAGATTTAGTTTTTGCTTTTCTTTTATTTTTAGCGCTCTCTCCTAGGTCCAGAAGAAAAGGAGAATGGACACGGTAGGGTGTACAGTCTTTCTCTTTTCTGGATGCCCAGTCCCAATCAGGATTGTGAGGGTCCCTTCCACTCACCTTCTATAGAGGTTCAATTTGTTAATGCTTCTGAAGGGTGGAGTGTGTGTCTGTTTATGAATGTATGTTTGGGGAATGGGAGTGGAGAGGCAGGCATGAGGCAGGGATCAGGGTAAAAGAAGTCCCATCCTGCCACTTATAGGAGAATAGGACTATCCTAGTTCCAACCAGATCCCAGGAATTTACACCTGATGGCTCAGTGCCCAGGCAGCTAGCTGTGTTTTTTTTCTTGCCTATTGCTGTTGAGAAACAGTCATAGCACTCAGATTATCCTACCTGGTTGTGGGGCACTGTACAGGTCTTCTTGTAGGAAGGGCATGGAATTGACCACAGAAGGATCCCGGGCAGGATACATGAATTCGGTGGCTGAGAAATCTCCAGATGAACTACTGAGGATGAACAGGCGGGGCGTGAAATTAAACTTTCCAGGATCTTTGAAAGAAAAAGAACAGCAAAAGGACTAAAGACAAGAGACAGACATTGACCATTTCTAATTAACTGTGGCTAAAGAAAGAAACAGTCACATTTCTACCAATTATATAATTGGGGGTTTTAGAAATGAGAGTGACATGACTTTTGGAGTCTTGTAATGGGGATAATGGTGGGTCTGACCTTCAGACTTGTACTTGTATAACTGGCACATATATAGTTCTTTTGGAAGTTTCCAAAGTGCCAGGCATGGTGGTGCGTGCTGATAATCCCAGACATTAGGAAGGTGAGTCTGGTAGTTCTGAGCTTCAGACAGCAATACAAATTGGGTGCCTGCACTAAGATGGGTATCAGCATGGTGAGCCCCTGTGAGTGAGGTCAGGGGGACACCAGAAGGACTGCCTGAGGAGGGGGTAACTGGCCCAGGCTGGTAGGTCAAAGCTATCAGTAGCAGAATTTAGGCTGTGAGAAACCCCTACATTCCAGCCTGGGCAAGAGCGGGAGATGCAGTCTTTAAAATAAAAAAAATAAAAAATAAAATAAAATAAAATGTTTCCAAAGTGATTTACATCTCCTTTGAGCCTCAATACCCTGTAAGGTAGTTACTACAGGTATTATTGTGCCCATCTTGAGAAATGAGTAAACTAGGGCTCGTGAAGATTCCCAGGCTGGATTTGAATTCAGCTCCTTCTGAATCCATGTCTGATGCTCTAACTACTAAAGTTGACTCTTTTGTGATATGGCTGATGTTCTTGAAAAGTTATGAAATTATCATCTGAGCAGGTGGGAAAAGCTCCACAAACAGGTTCTTTGGCCAAGTTTAGTAAGCAAGCCTTGGTAGGGCACCAGGAGCTAGTGGTCCTTGAAGGCTCAGGGCACAGAAAACTCTCAGTCTATTCAAGCACTTGAGGGCATCAAGGGAGCAGCTGAGAGATGAGGGGGAGGAAATGGGGCAGGGCTGAGAGAAAGTACCAGGAGCAGGAGTTTCTTCGGGTCAGCTACTTCACTCTGCTTTATCACAGAATGCTACTCAAGCTTTCCTCACTTTTCTCACAATTAATGAAATTGCTAGCACTCAGCCCTTAGTGAATCAGCACAACACTTGGCACATGACAGGTATGACAATGCTGCTGCTGCTGCTACTGACTACCATTTGTCTGCTGCACAGAGCATCTCTTACAACAAGCCTGAGAGGTAGGCAGAGGAAGGCTAACTCTGCCCAGTTTACGGACATGGGTGCTGAGGATGCGCTACCTTGTAGCATGCAGTCATATGCCTTCCGATCTTTCCTTCCTAATGCATCCCAGAATCCCAATGGCTCCGATCCTTCATCACACTCATGTATCGTCACGTTGCTGCTACTATGCAATCCCGCTTCCAGTGGACATCTGTGGGGAGAAGATCCAACACGATCTCGTACATACCTTGATACACAGATCAACAGCCCGAATGAACCCTAAGGCTTGGTTTGACCACACCCTGGTCAGTCGTATGATCCAGTTTTCCCTGATGAAAGCAATCACTGATCTATTTTGGGCTCTCACTGGCTCTTGGTAACGATGGCTGAAAACCTCTGGGAGTCTTTGGAGTATTTTATTCAAACCCTTTTCATGATGATTCTCCAGGTGGCACTCATTTTTGATCACTTTCACCATGAGATAGGGTTTTAAGACACAGAAAGGTGTTAAAGGGAAATGTTTAGGAAAAACATGTTTCATTGCATGTGATACCTTGAAAGAACAACGGCTTTAATCCTTCCCACCAGACCTGTCCCATGTAAAGCTAAGCTGCTTAGGTGTTCTTGGAAGAAGGAGGCAGATCAGGGTAGTCTGGAAGCCTCCCCACTATGCTTTGGTCTGTCAAATCCTCAGGGCCCCTCAGCAGGTGACCGTGACTCAGCCTATTTGATCCTTATTTGGAATCAATCCTAATTGCCTTGCCTCTGTTCTCTTCGCCAGAGAAAGCAATTTTTTTTTTCTTGGAAAGGGTTCATCTTACTGCCTGACAAATAAAGTGGTTGCCTCATACTCTCCAGTGGGTGAAATACCTTCATTGCTTTGCTGTCTGGGAAAAGCTAGACATTTTAAGGGCGTGAATAAAAATCTCAGAAAGGGATCCTTTAACCTCATTAAAAAAATAGATCTCTGGTGTTGGAAGTCAGGGGCTACCTGAGACTGAAAAAAAGGAGGACATCTAAATGCAAAAGTACCTTGTGCAAAAGACCAGGCCCAAGTCAAATGGCTAATCCTCAGAAAATGTTTATTCTTTGTAAGTTTAGAGTGGGAGTTCTTAACCTCTTTTTGTGTCATGGAACCTTTTGGAAGTCTGGTGAGGCATACGGACTGCTTCAAAAACTACAAGAACTACTATAAGTACTACCACAAGTACTACAAGTACTACTACTACCACAACTACCACTACTACTACCACTACTACAGTTTACTATATGCCAGGCACTGTGCTAAGCACTTTATAATTATCTCATTTGATCCTCATAATCACCCTGGAAGATAGGTGCTATTACCCCGACTCTACACATGAGGAGCCTAAGGCAAACAGAGGTTAAGCACCTTGCCCAGGCTCACAAAGCTAGCAAGTGAGGCTGGATTTGATCTCTGGTCCACTGTACCACCTGGCTGCCCAATATTATTCTCAGAATAATATTTTTAAATGCACAAAATAGAATACATAAGATGGCAAAGGAAAATAATTATATTGACATATAGTTATCAAAATATGAAAAAGTTCAAAGACTCCAGGGTTAAGAACCCCTTGTTTAATGACTACAACTGGATCTGGTATTGTTTTTAAAATGTGGGGTTTTACTGAGTTGCACAGATTTCTGAAAGCATGTTGTCAATATTCCTTGTCAAATAAGAAAAAACTTTCAAGTAGGTGGGTACCAGCTATCTTGGTCTGAACCTGAGAATGTTGAGCCTGGAGAAGAGAAGCCTCCCAATGTCGTGATAGCTGTCTTTAAGGATCAGGAGGACCAGCATGGAAAAAAAAGGATTAGGCTTATTTTGCCTGGCCTCAGAGGACTGAACCAGGAAGAGTGGCTGGAAGCTGCAGACAGGCCAGTTTCATCATGATGTCAGGGAAGGTGTCAGACTTCCCAACAGCTAAGGCATCTGTAAGTGGAATGGTTTATCCTGGGAAGTAATAGGCTGCCCATCATGGAAGATCTTCAAACAGATGCTAGAGGACCACTTGTTGGGAAAGCCTCAATGGGGATGATTTTTCAAGTGTGACCAGAAAGCCCCCTGAGATCTCTTTAACCTTGAAATTCTACATTAGCATGAGTGCACCCACCAGAAGCCTGTGGACTCCCAGGTTGTTTTCTTGGGACACCCCCCACCCTGCCCGCCCCCCTCTAACTTCAGGCCCACTGAGGCAACAGCTAAGCCTAGATACTCCACCAAGACTTTCATTTGGATAGTGAAGGTTGGTTAGTTCCTTCCTTCCCTCTGTTCCCTCTCTTCTCCCTCCCTTCCTCCCTCTCTTCCTTCCATCCTTTCTCCCTCCATTCCTTCCTCCCTCCCTTCCTTCCTCTCTCTCTCCCTCTCTTCCTACCTTCTTTCCTCCCTTCTAAAATATAAAGTAATCAACTACTTACTGCTCTTTGATTTTATTTGCAGCATTTCTCCCAACATCCTTCGTGTGGGCCTGTGCTTTGCACCCATGCCAAAGGTACATGAGGGCTTTATTGACACTGAGAACAATCATGGAAGTCCTGGATCTCAGGCTGCTACAGTGACAGGCAACTTCCAGCAAATTCCCTTCAATGGGAACTTCTCCTCGGACACAGTACAATCTCCAGTCACCTGCAGGGGGTGCCGTTGGTACAGTTAGCCCTGGTAAAGTAATGAGCCCCAGTCCAATACCCTACCAGGGGGTCAGCAGAATATAACCATGAGCCAAGGCTTACAACTGACTGATGGGAGGATGCCCCGCCCCTTAGCCTGGGGGCTCCTGAGGATCTGTGTTCTCACTGGATCATTTGGCCAATGACGCTCCCCTTCCAGGGCCCCAAACAAGCCAAAAGCCACAAAACAGAGAAACTCTCTATTTAAAGATAAGAGTCCAATATATCAGAGGTTAAAAAAAAAAGGTGCCTAGAAAGTAGACTAAAAGAAAGTAGAATGAAATGGAACTCCCACAGTCATTGCTGTTGTTGGGTTCTTTGGCGGGGGGTGGGGGGGGGGTGGAGGCTGAGGGGGCTCTGAAAAGGCAAAGGGGGTAAACTCACTTTCTATATGTCCCGGAGCTCACTCCCAAATGCCACCTTCCCACCTCTAATGTTCTGAATCTAATCCTGAAGCCAACTATCAGGAGAATGGTGAACTCCCCACAAAGGGGATTTTAAAGCCAACTATGATGAGGCTTTCCACGGCAAAGCCATAGCTACACAGGGCGTCCCAAAATTCTTAGGGCAGCTTTAAGCTTTACTAGCTTAAGACTTAGTCTCACTTTCTTGTAAGAGAAAAAAAAATCTGATTTCCAACAGTAAAAATGATTTACTTTGTGTATTTTCTTCTTCTTCTTCTCGCTTCCCTGCGTGTACGACCATGCCTCCTTGGAAGCATTGCAGAAAACATGGCGGCTCCTTCCCCTGAAGCACTTGAACCTGGAAATTTAAACTAATTCTTTTAAAAAGCACTCAATAATAATTAGAATGACCGACCGACCGCTAATTTAACAATCAGTGGGGGTGGGTGGGAATGTTTCTGTATTCATCACTCCAGAGGCCTGCTTACAACTATGTGTCATCCACTGGGCCGCCTTTCCTTGCCTGTTAATGTGGTCCCTTCGATCAGGCATTAGCAGCACCATATATAATGTTCAGCTTGAGTCAATTCATTCATAATTTTTGGCAAGGCTCTACACACTAAAGGAGAAAATTGTTTATTGAGCCTGGGGGCCTAAGAGCCCTAAGATGGAGGAAGCATTTCTCACTCTGAGGTGGCTTAGCAATCGCTTGCACCATTTTGCATAATCTACTGCTGTTCTGTGGCAGTATTTAATATATCTGGAGTCTGATTCCCAATTCATGTAATTTATCAAAAACCAACACCCCAACTACAGTTCTACATTCGAAATGTTAAAAAAAAAAAAAGGTTAAGATGATGAAGCTGAGGGCCTAAGTATCCAGTTCTCCTTGTCCCCCATACTAATCACCATCGTCATCCTAGCTGACATTGAAGGTTTGTAAAGCGCTTTACATAAATTATCTCTTTTAATCCTCACAGCAGTCTGATCATAAATACAGCCACTCTTTAAAACTACGACCAAAACCCTCCAGTGCAGGGAATAGATTCAGATGCAAACCCCTGCTAAAAACTATTTTTCACATACATTTTCACAGTAGGAAATTCTCATCGTTTTCAAGTTTCAGGGCTCTGTGCCTCGCACATATGACTACGGTAATCTAATGATGCTTAGGAGGGATATTCTTGGATAGATCTCAAGTCTTTGGAAGACTGGATGTGCTTGCTAATCTACCTTGGAGGAAAAGTCCTCTGCCCTCCTTCTTCCCAGAAATATCCTTGATAGAAAAAGCATTTGCTTCATGTTTTGCAATATATAGGATCCATTTTTGTTTTAACTAGCACTAATGGATTGGAGCAAAATTGCAGCTATTCCAAAGGGCTTTTAGATTTGACTTTGCAATAAAGCCTATGACTGCGTTCCCTTCTGGCTCTAGTTCTATGATTCCATTTTGGAGACTTTCATTACTTCTCCAGTTATGCTGATAAAAGAAAATATGAAAAACTAGGTTGTAATCTTGGATCACACATGGATGGAGTGATAACAATAATAGCATTACACACTGCTTTAAGCATCCAGTTTGGTCCTCCCAAGGTGCTTACTCTTCTCCCCATTTTAGAGATGAGAACATTGAGCCTAATAGAGGGTAAGCCACATAGCTAGTAAGTGTCTAAGGGGGCACTGAACACTAAGTCTCTGTCCACTATACTGCCTTACCATAGTGATAGGTCGGTAGCAAAGAGAGGAAGCCTGAAGTATTAGCTGACAATGTAAAGAAGCCGCTTTGAGATTAAAACTAGGCATTGGATTGCCATCAAGTTAAGAAGCACTTATGAAGCTTTTGTTATGTGCCAGGATTGTGCTAATCCTGAGACAGCTACCTCAGCTAATCACTGGGATACCCCAGGTAGGCTATGGGCAGTTGGTGCTTTTGACAGACCCTCAAAGTGGGTGTTCCCTTAGGGAAGAGTGCCTTAGTATCTCAGGGTACTTGGAAAGAAGGAAGGTAGAAGGGAAGAGGAGAACATTTCATATCACACATTAGCACCAGGGTAGAAATCATCCTCTGGGGCTCACCTGGGCCCCTCTCTCTTCATCCAGTTCCACAGTCATCAGCGCGGATGTGCCTTTCTCACTCACGGTCGAATGTCTGCCCTGCCAGAAAAAGTAGACACACTTCTCCTTGCCGGCCGTCCTGACCGGGTGCTCACCCTTCTGCCGACTCCCAACTGCAAACACACAGAGCAGCAGAGGTTCAGTTTCTCAGTTGACAATCGAGGAAAGAAGAGCAAATCAACTGCCTCCATCTCCAGAGACATGAACTGATGATGAACTGGGCAAAAACAGCCTTCGGGCCTAGGGCTGAGGAGAATTTATTTGCAACTAGAGGGAACGGTCTACATGCCCAAGACAGAGTATAAATCATAGTACAACCAAAAAAAAAAAGGCACCTCACTTCTTGCTAAGTCACCTAGAGCCTCTAAACCCAAGAAAAATGATCTGTATGGCTTTCCTAATACCCAAAGCAAAATACCTGCCATCACTTGAGGGCATCAGCACATAGCTGTGTGTGTGCATGTCCAAAGTTAAAGCTCTTACCACGGCACTAGTACTGTCCAAACACACAGTCTTTTTCCACATTATACCCCTCTGGCACCAGATTAACTAGGATCTGAATACCATGGGGAAGAATAATAGCCGGGATGGTGAGAAGTCCAAAGGGATATCATTTATCCTCTAAAGATGATATTAATAAAAGCAAAAACCATAAGGAGTTTCCAAGTTCTGACCAAAAGGGAATGGTCATATTGCTGATGCAATGATTTCATTAAAAGGTCTGGAATTTTTTCCTTTATAATAATGTGATTTTTTAAAAAAAAATACATACAGCGGCATTGAACCATGCATTTGAAACGGCAGTCATTAAAACTTCACCAGTCAACAGGTCATTTTAGTAAAAGGCTGCTGAGATCATATACAGCAGCATTTCAGGCCTCCAGATATCTCATTTTAATGAGATCTTTAACTGTGCATTCCTTCTCCTTGGTGACACAGCTTCCTCCTCTCTCTTATCCAAGCTCCAATCCCTGACAATAGTGTGTGTGTGTGTGAGTGGTGGGGCCTGGGGAAGGAGGAGGAAGAAAGGATAGCTCAGGCTTTCCCCCACCCCCGCATCTGGAATGCTCCCCATTCTCACCTCTGCATCTTGGATCCTGTGGCTCTCTCCCTCTGCACCTCCTACAAATGGCCTTTCCAGATTTCCTCAACTTAACCTAACACTGTATTTATTTTGTGCCTATCCTGTTTTTATTTATTGCTGGACACAATACCCCCAGTTGAATGTAAGCTTCTCCAGGGCAGGGACCATCACTTCTGGATCTGTATCTCTAAGGTCTAGCAAAGTTCTTGGCACATGCAAGGCACACAATGAATGCTCGCCAATCGAGTGATTGACTGGTAACTGGTGGAGCAAGAAGATGATTGCATCCATGTGTTTCCATCGTAAAACCAATAGCAATAATTTTGCATGCTCTTTTTTTTTGTATTATCTGGATTTCTTCTCTCCAATCACAAGCTTAAAGTAATAGTTAAATGGTTTATCTCTGTTGAGTTTTGAAAGGGAAAGGGAAAATAAGTCCTACTTTACTGTAAGCTCCTAGAAAGCAGGTGTCACAAGGGCCATCTACACAATGGTGCCTGCCTCATAAATGATCTGAATAAGGCTTTCTCAGAGCTGTTACAGAGTGAATGAAAGATTAGTTAGTGCCAAGTATCAAGAATTGTCGAAGGGGAATATGTCGATTTTTGTAGGCCAGATGAAACAAACAACCCAGCAAGGAGGTGACAAGACATATGGCCAACTCTTAATAACCCGGACTTCACTTGTTTGTCATTTCTGAATGCCTGCATGGGGCTGGGCTAAAGTTTACTTAGCAAACTGCTTCTCTATAAAGTAGGAAAATTGAGAATGTGCCAACAATATCAATGGGAGAGTGTTCAAAATATCATGACTTTTCAATCAGCTTCAAAAATCCGAGAAGCAGCCACGTTATCATCATCTTTGTCATCATAAATATCTCTCATGTCAATAGCTCTTCAAGAGGCTCACATTTCTAAAGGATTTCAGGTTTCACAAAGGCCTCTCCTTCCTACTTCTCTGTAAGATGGGGGGGGCAGGGCAAGCTTTATTATCTAGTCTAGTTTGAGTTACTAAAATAAAACATCAAAAGAAATAGATTCTGTAATTCAGAATTTTCAGTACTTCTCCTAAATTGATTCTATTTCAGCACAGACAAACTTAGAGCATGGTGTGAATTTATCCCTGATGGTTGTATTAATTTCTGATTTTATCAAATTCTTCAAAGGCCTAACTAAAGGCAGACCTCCAGTGTGCCAGGCAGATCCCCTTTTGGCAGATTTCTAGAATAGGAACTCTTGGGAAGGAGCATGGATGAGAGTGATTCAATGCATCCCTGGAAGGAGCACCCTCATGGATGAAATCACAGCTCCCATGGAAAGTACTGGGCAAAACTGAAATTTAAAGGTTTTTTTTTTATTTAGGAAGTCTTAATAATAACAATCTATTCCATTTCTCTAACACTTTAGGATTCACAAAGAGACATTTCCTACAATCAATCCCGTGAAGTAGGTAGGCTAAGTAATATCACCCTCATTTTACAGATGAGAAAATCGAGGCTCAGAAAGACAATGTGTCTTCTTGTCCATGATCATAATTGCAGCACTGGGAAGTGTGTCAGGGCCAAAATTCAAACTCAGGTCTCCTAACTCCAAGGCCAGCAATTTTCTTATGGCATCTGGTGACTTAGTTCTCATTAGTCTATATAGCTGACCACCTCTTAAAGAGTTTCAGAAAGGCTCAGATTGAAGTGAAAAGTAGTGACTAGTAATCTGAGCCATCGAGAAGGGAAAGGGGCTGCCTCAGGACAGAGGAGGATCCCCCTGCCCACAGGCCTTTGGGGTATATGGAGAGCTTCTTCTGGGAAGCACCAACTTGTCTTAGAGGTCCCTTCAGCTCTCTGGGACTCTATGGATGGTCAGGGATACCAGGCATGAACCAGCTGAGATGACCTTTGAGGTCCCTCCCCACTCCATGATTCTCTGACTACACCAACGCTATCAAGAACCCTAGGTCAATCTCTATGGCAACGATCACATGAACGCTTGCTTGCTAAGAGCATGGTCGATCCTTATTAGATTTCAAGCAATGCTTTCAAGTCATCATATACATTTTCAAGATGTCCTCTGGGATTGTGTTTGATAATAATGGGGAAAAAAAGGAAGCACCATGAAAAGATCATGAATTCCCTCCTGGGTCAACCAGTCAGGGATAGCCCAGACCTCATAACAATAGGTCCTGCTCTATCCTACCCCAGTCCGATCACATCAGGGCTCCTCTCTACTACGTACTGGATGGCATGTTTTACGAAGGCCCCTGACAAACTGGAATTCTATCCACAGAAGGGTCACTAGGATGTGGAAGGGACTGCAGAACACTCTACAGGGTCAGTTAAAAGAAACTTAAAGGCACAAAAAAAAAAACCCAAACCCTCCTAAAAATGAGAAGTACCCCAAACAGAAATGTTTAGCCTGGAGAAGACTTGGGAAAGGAGACAAGGAGTATGCTTGCTATGTTCAGATATTTGAAGGACTGTTGCAAGATTTGTTCTGCTTAGTGCTAGGGGTCAGAACAAAGAGCACTGGGCAGTAGATGCTGAGGGGCAGGTGTAGGTGCCTGCTTCAAAGCAGGATGGACTTCTGAGGGAAATGGTGGGTTCCGCTTTATTCGAGGTCTTTGAGGGGAGGCAGATGGCCACTTAGTAGTGATGTCAGAAAGCATGGGTTCTTAACCTGGGGTTGGTGAATTTGTTTTAAATGATATTTTGACAACTGTATTTTTCAATATAATTTGTTTCCTCTGTAATTCTTTGTGTGTTATTTTATGCATTTAAAAACATCCTGAGAATGGCTCCCTAAGCTTCAGCAAACTGCAAAAGGAGTACATTTAAAAAAAAAAAAAGAAGGGTTAGGTTCCCCCTCCTCCCCCCCACCTGGGCCCCCCTCTGAAATTCTTTGATCCTCCTCTACTGCTCCATTTGACCACCTTCTATCTTGCTGGAGTAAGGGTCATACCATCCCTTGGAGGAACCAAGCTGTATTTTTAGCTATAAATTTCATTTAGTAAAAGAATAACATTCCCCCGGATCCCCTTGAAGAGAATATTGAACTTCAAATCAAGCACCTGTGGCAGTGAGTGGACTCTCCAATTACATCCTCTCCCACCCCCTCAGGTCATAACGGTTTGTCTTTTGCTCAGCCTGGCTAGTATCAGCAAACATGGGTGGGGTGGGGTGGGGGAACTGTCTCCACAGCTGCTGCTTTCTGCTGACCCCGGCAGAATCCGGCTCTCCCAGAAGGTGCTACAGTGGAGAGCCATATTTCTAGAACCACCTCCAGCTGCTTCCCTGTGGGGGTCTGTCATCTTTTGGACCGATTGACAGAGTTATTCCAGTGAACCAGGGTTCCCCTGATGGTGAAATACTCTGCAAATGCCGTACGGTTGTGTTTTGCTGTCCCCCAAAGGCACTTTTGGAAATCCGGATGCTTCCTGTTCCAATTGAATTCTCCAGCACCTGGACATTTTCAAAGTTGTTTATGGGTTTGCAAAAGTGTTTCCAGGCCTGGCTCTTTAATCGATGGACATTTGGTCCATTGAGAGGTGATAAAAAAAAAAAAGGTCTGGGGTGGAGCAGGTGGGGCAGTCAGTATGGTTTCATATTGGCCCCCGGCTGAATTTCTCCGATGGTCTATGGTTATACTGGAGGTCTTAGCTCCTCTTCCTTCTTGTCTCTTCTGCTCAACCAAATCAATACTGGGTAAGGGAATCACTAGACAGCTATTTGTAGTGCCCATTTATTCCCTTGCCAAGTGACACATTTATGCTTCTGTTTTACATATAGCTCATATGTGAGGTTTATGCATTTGAGTGGTGTTCTTTAGTTTCCCCAGGCAACACACATCTCCAAGAGTTCAACTGTTACCTTCGGATTTCCCCTTTTTCTCCCTCACTTCCGCCTACCAGCACAGAGCATAATCAAAGATGAATCTCTATTTGGATAAGGGTTTGTTTATTCTACTTAGCACCAGCCAGAGCTGATGGGTTTTCAATGGCTGTCAATGGGTCCCCCAAGGCCCATCTGGCCCAGGGAGAAGGGCACGTTTGTCTGCAAATGAACAGGTTTCTGTACACAGGTTGTAAGGAATATGTTACTAGAAATCACATTTCCAACCTGCAGGACCTGAGAGTAAATAGAACTCAAGCCCAATCTCTCTTAAGTAAATTGTCAAGTGAAGCTATGTGCTTTGAAATCTATGGGAGAGAGGCATCATATCCACATTTCTTCCCTTTTCTCCTCCTAGCTCTAAGATTTCTGTTTTGGTGAGTGCTTGGGGAATTTTTAGATATTTCACTTTAGATTTTCACTTAGATATGTCAACTAGAGAGACCAAAATGGCAACCTCTGAGGTAACATAAAGAGATTTTAATCTTCGGTTCACAATGTTCTAATCTTGGACTTTGTAACTATAGCTTTTGGCTGAAGCTTCTCAAGAAATTACTGAGGGTTGCATTCTTGGAGATCATGTCATTGTACACAGATTAAGTGATATCTAACTCCAAATAAAAGCACCCCCAAAGAGAAAGTTCAGGGTAGACCTCGTTCTCTATTGCTGCTTCTAGAACATTCACTTCATTACACGCCTCAATCACTTTTCTTCCTCCAAAGTCTAGGCAATCCCTTTAGAAGCCCCTCTCTCCATCTTGTTGCTATGGTCTACACATTTCCAGCTCCTTATACCAACTCTCTTCTTCTGACCCCTGGACCTCAAGTCTTCCTCTCCGCCCCAGTCCCTGCCATCATCCTTGTTGCCAGAGAAAGACATGAAATCAAGCAAATTTTAGCCACCATGAATTTATGTCACAGCACAGCAGATAGTGAACTGACCTCAGAGTCAGGGTGACCTGGGTTCACATGCCACCTCTGACACATACTGACTATGTGCCCTGGGCACTTACTTTCTCAGCCCCCTCAAATCTCTAAGCTGAAGATCTGAATGGGCAGAAGATACTTTCTTCCTCACTGGGAACCTCCCTACAATGATGAAATGACAGGTCTGGGTGGAATCAATCAACACATTTGCAACTTTTGCTAGACCTTCTTGGATGCCCCACAATCATCTTCAGGCCACCTGACACCACTTCCCTCAATCTCTGGCTCTGGGCTTTACAGCAGTGACAGCATCCATTCTCTACGCCTTCCCTTTTCCCTCAGAAAGAACTCTCCCTCTCAGGTAGAACTGTAGCTTCCTCAGGCTACCTCACTTAGTGCTTGGCGCACAGTAGGTACTTAATAAATGCTTGTCCCTTTCTTCCCTTCAAGTCTCTCCAATCCTTTAATTCCTCTTTCCCTTTCTATTCTGCTCAGGTCCTAATTTCCTACTTCTCATTTTCCCTTCATTACAGAACTTTTTGAAAAAGCTGCCAATGTTCAGGATTGCCACTTCACCAACCATTCTCTCCTCAGAAAGTCACTCACAGGTTTTGTCACCCCTCCCACTCTGTTTAGACTCTTCTTCTGAGGTAACCAATGAGCCAGCCCTGAATGGCCACACCCCTTGGACCTCATTCAGTCCTCACCATACTCAACCTCTCTGAAACATCTGACACTGATGATCAGCCTCCATGCTTCTGGGTACTCCCTTCTCCTTTGGCTTCAGAGACACCATGCTGCTCCCCCAATGGGACTCCTGCCTAACTGCTCCTCTTCTGTCCTCGCTGGTTCCTTCTCCTCTTCTCGAGGCTCTGAGGTCCTCCACCATCTGGCACCACCCTCTACTACCAACCATACTTCCCATCATGCCCTTCCACTCATTCTTCACTACAACCAGATCTGACTTCTCTTTGCCCTGAGAATATGCCCTATACTCTGCCTGAATGTCTAAATTTTTTCTCTTACTCTTCCTAAGCCTAGAATGTCTTCTCTTGCCTGTTTATTTAATACCTACTCAGTTTATCTCACCAGTTGCCTCATCAAAATACTATGCCTCATTCTCTGAGAAAGGAAAACAGCAGTATTACAGAGCCTTTTTATAATAATGAGAATAAAGCAGACTGGAAGTCATCATTATGTGTGTATGTATCTATAACACTATATAAGCATGGAATGATCCCAAGGCTTGTTCACATATATTATTGCATTTGTTCCCTACAACCCTAAAAGTAAGGTCATAAAAGTACTGTTTCTATTTTATAGATGAGGAAACTGAGGCTTGGAGAATCTGAGGGAGTTGCCCAAGATCACACAGCTAGGAAGTAGTGGAGTCAGGACTTGAATTCAGTCCCCAGACTCCAAATCCAGAGCTTTCTTTCCCCTTCCTCATGTAGTCTTCCTCTGCCATGCTGCCTTGCTCAGAATATGTTTTTTATTTAAAATTACTAGAGTTTAGGTTATTCAATTATGCTTCTAAAATCTTTCTAGTAACTAACATGTAGCCACAAAATAAAATTCACAGATATATAATTTAAACACATATATAGAAAACCAGAGTTAAACAGAAAAAAAGAGGAGAGCCAAATATATAAGCTGAATCCTGTTTAAAGAGGGGTTTTGGAAAAAGATCATTGGCTCCTCCAAGCTGTTGGGCATCTCACCTCCTCTGCTCTTAAGAGGCAAGGGAATGGCCCTTTAAGTAAATGGTAGGATTGTTACCTGGTACCTCTCCAGCTGGGGATAAGGCACCACACAAATCATAAATTTCACACCAAATGGTGCTGTTCTCAATGTCCGTGTTAGAACTAGGGGGTTATTAGCTTGAACGAGATACAATAATTCACTAACCTGCAGTGCTCACCGTGTACTTCCACTTCACCACATACGTGTCTCCCTCATGAAACTGCCCAATGCTCTGTTTGGGGAGCCTACTGTAGTCAAATTCCAAGATGTGCCAAACGTCCACAGAAACACTGGCAATCTCAAACTGTCTCCTGTCATCCCCTTCAATAAGTCCATAGCCACGGCCAATATTGACTCCATCCAAGACGGTGCCAACAGTCACCTGGGGTACCGGCACCATCAGCATCACATCATAGGCCTTCACCTCAGACCTAGGCTCTTCCTGCAAGAGAGCAGAGACGTTGCTTTTCCTTGGCCCACATTTCTACAGAAAGGTCCCCTGTCACACTCGATACCATTTCACCTACTCTCAGGCCAGGGTCTGAAGACATTTTCACGCTTCCTCCCAATATATTTGTTGTGCTACCCTAGCCTTTAGTAAGAGGAAGCCTGGAGAAGCAATGTACCACCAAAGTGCGGAGAGGTGAAGCTCATGAAGCAGTTTCCTCATTATCAAGCTGGGAGGGCCCAGCAAGGAAACAGATTTCATCTCCTGGAATCTGTACATAATTAGAAGCCGCTCTACGGTTCTACAGTGAGCTTGAGAGAGAACATTTTCAGCTTCAGTGCCCTCCCTTCGGGAGGAATAAACAACATCTCAAATGCTGAATGAGGACAAATGCAATACCTTCTGTGGGGTGAGCTCACTGGAGTTCTTTTCACAAGGCTTCTTCATTTCAGTCCAATCAAGAAATTTTTCTTTGAAGAGAATTGTCTCATTGTGCTCAGTGAGTCTCCCAAATATTGCCCAATCAGGTCGCCCCTGTCCTTTTCTGTGTAAGAAAGACAAATAAGGATGAGAGGATGAGAGGATGAGAGAGAGAGAGAGAGAGAGAGAGAGAGAGAGAGAGAGAGAGAGCGCAAGCACACTAACATTTACTTTTAATACAAATCAACAGTCCCCATGTCCACATTTGGATAACATGAGGAGCAACACCCATGCAAAAGAACATTTTCAGTGTATGATTTCAAGACCCTGTTCTACAAAATAGGAATTTGCTAGTGTGACACAAGAGCTCAGCTACAATGCTGAACTTTTGAGTTTCTATAGAATGGTGAGCATGTGAAAGGTAGATTTCTCTGGTACCTCCAGGAAGGGGTCCCTTTGATTGACACCTAAAAATAGGTCCAGTTTGTAATGAATTCCATTTTCCATCACATTGTATTTTAGTGATCCTCCAGTGTGCTTAGGTTTTGAGGTCTTTCCTTGCAGCTCTAACGCAGGCTTTTCATATTTTACAAAATGGACTTTTAAGGATTAAAATATTACTTTCAAAGGCCACAAGAAAAGCAGTTGGGGACAACAGGAATAGAGAGCAAAACTAAGAGAAAAAGCAAGATGAGTGTGAACAATCCTAACTTGTCTTTCTTTCTCTCCTTGCCCTAACATGGGAAAGAGTCAGGCTGGGAAAATGAGCACCAAGGTTTTCTTGAAAGTAGTTACTTTCCCACCCTGACTCTCCCATGTTAGGTCAAGAAGGTAGAGAAAGGAATGAAATAGGATGTGGTGGGGTACACACTAGGTGATTTTCATGGCACAATCAATGACCTGGCTTTAAATTAGATATTTAAATTAGATAAATTGAATAAAAAGTTCAATTTTAGATATTTCTAATTCTTCAAAATCCTTTTGGCTTTGGTTATTGGAAAAGGTCGAGCCCCTCACCATATCTGTCTTAAATCCTTCAAAAGGTCTGGGATTTCATTAGTGAGGGCCCTGACTACACTGCCCCAGATCTCAAACCTTCTATATTTTGATAGATGGTTGCATGAGTTGCCTTTAGGCATTGATAACTCAGTGGCCAAGCTTCTGGGGATGAGCTTCTCTGTCTTTAGCTAGCCTGGCCCTTTCACAATAGACATACCACCTATCTCTGGGCCCATACTCTACAAGTCTCTAGCTTGGCAAGACCTATCAGATCTTATTTTCCTTTGGAATGGCCTTTGAAAACCTAGAGCCTCCCATTTGCATGACTTCTCATGTATAACTGATATATTGCTTGCCTTCTTGATGGATGGGGGAAGGATGGAAGAAAAGGAGAGAATCTGTAACTCAATAGTTAAAAAAAATAATATTAAAAATAAACTATTAAAAAAAAAGAAAACCTAGAGTCAACTCCAAGGCATAATAGTGAGCCATTGGAGTAGGACTTCAGGGGACATCACTGATCCCAAAGGTCTGTTTGAGATGGCTCCTGTCAGCACAGTGACCCATGTGGCACCATCAGTTGCCATCTGTTTTTGAACCTAGTTTTCACATTCTTAGTGGATGGGGGAGACAAATCAAGGTCATCATCCGCAAGTCTTCCGAAGGAACCCTAAGTCGGGTGTATGGGCAAAACCAAGATGGGGGTCACAAATCAAGGTCGTCACCTGGGAAAAGAAGTCTTCAGAAGGAACCCTAACTTAGGTATATGGACAAAACCAAGAATGCTGTGAGGGGCTGCCCTTGTCATTATGGTGGTGTCCTTTACATCTAGGATGCTCTGTGCACTTGTTGGGTTGAGCTCATTTTTTAAGAAAAAGTGGCAAAGAATGCTTTCCTAACTTTTATCTCTCAAGGTTCTGCACCTGTAGTGGGGAAGAAATCGCATGGTATGGAAGAATAACCCACTACCAGGAGAGAAACCTGGGTCTGCCAATGGTTAGATCTATGACTTGGGGCAGGTCACTTAATTTTCCCGAGCCTCAGTTTCCTCATTCATCAAATGAAACATTTTAACTCACAATTTTTTAAAGTCTCTTCTAAATTTAAAATGATGTCACTGTAATGGGAAAATTCAAAGATAATTTTATTTTAAATTATGCACACAATTTACAGGCCAGGGGTCTACTTCTTTAATACTCCAAATGACTTTTCCCCACAGGTTCATCACTTTGGATACATACACCATAATTTTTTTTTGTAACCCAAATTTTAATCTTGGAGGAAAAAAATCATGGTCAATACATTTAAATTAGCCCTTAATTTGATCCATGGATCACAACCATAGGCATCAGGTATGAGCATATAAATAAGGCAAGTTACAGACACATGTGGCACATTTTACCATTCTGCTATTGGGGGTGGTACCCCAAAATTAAGCAGCAAAAATAGAATGGTGACTAATATATTATGATGAAAAAATTGCCCTGTGGACCCCCTTGAAATGATCTATGAAAATGGGAGGCTGGGGAGTGAGAAGTCATTTGAGTCACAGATTCACCATGCTAGAAGAGACCACCAAGACTGGCTAGCCCAACCTTCTTATCTGACAGAGGCCCCAGCAATGAAAGGCATGCAAAATAATGTCAAATGGGCTTGGGGTTAGAGAGTCTCAGCAAAATTTAGTTTTTTCTTTAAAATAAAGTTAAGAGGAGTCAGCAGACTAGGCTAAGAATAGGATTCCGAGAAGCCTCTTGTTTATAGAGCAAAAATGGAAATTATATTGGCAAACATATGGCCCATCACTTACTGGTTATACATTGATGAATCTATGTGATCTCACTCTCAACTAGTACCGGTAAGAGCCACTCTAGGATTTCTTATCTTGAGGGAGACTCCTTTGTGACCTTCCACTATAGAGGATCTCCCCAACATATTAGAGGCCCACCCCTGGGTCTCTTAATACCAAGGGTCTCCAAAAGTCTTAGTGTAACAATCTTAGTGTAACTTCAGGTGTTAATGGCTTAAAACTATTAAAACCATTAAATTTTAAACTGTATTTTGTGGATTCCAGCCTAGCGCTCAAGCTATCCATGGGCTATTTCTCCCTTGTCAGTCATATTGCCTTTGATGATGCCCTTTTAAAAAATTATCTATGTTTTATTATATTTTTATTTTATTAAAAATTTCCCATTTACATTTTAATTTGGTTTGGCCAATGATGTCTTTTTTGAATGCCACTTCTCATAAGCCAGTTAGCAACAGTCACATGCTGCAGCCCACTTACAGCTTCCATTGCCCTTCGGAAAACCTGAGATTTTGCCTTCTCTAGGATTGGGGTCTTCTGTGGTTTCTAGCCATATGGTAACACAAGGAGAAAACTAGTGTGTAAAACCTAAGGAGCAATGCTGGATCACCGAAAGTGCTTCAAAGTTCCCTATTTAATTCTGGGCTGGCTGATCATCTTCTGTCCTAGATGGTTTGCTAATTATTGCTCCATGTGTTCACTGTCTTTCTCCAGTGAGGCTATAAGCACCTCAAAGTCAGGGAGCATCTACAAAAGCCAGTTTCTTTTGTGCTCCCAATGCACCAAATACCTGAGGGTCACCCTGCTGCTCCACCCTCTTTGGACACTTAGCTAGCACTTCTCAGTCCTCTACAAAACTGAGATGCAAATTCCATTGGTAGAAATAATAGTAAACGTCCTGTCCCATGGGAATTTTCTACAGGTTTTCATGTAGAATTCAAAACAAACAAAAATTTAACACTCAAATGATGTCCATTAGTCAATCTTTTGAAGGATGGGGGGAGGCACTTTACTTTTATTAGATTCTTAGCTCATTGCATAGGCATAGACACATAGGCATCTTCACACACACTTCTCCGGGTGCTATATTCAAGAGTACATTTCAACTTCTAAAGATGCAAAATCCTAGGCTAAAGTATGAACTTTAGAACATTTTACACATTTAACACAATCTGGACAGCAAATGGCACAGATGTGTGTTCTGAGAATAAAAAGAGACACATAGAAGTCTTATTTAAAAAAAAATTAGGTCTAACATATAAATAAAAGAGAGTAAAAGTAGAACTCAGGGAAACCAGAGGAAGGTTACCTTGGGAAACTTGCTTATGTTCTCCGGGTCTCAGTGTTCTCATCTAAAATAAGGGGTTGGACTAGATCACTAATAACTTCCTTTCCTCCTCCACCATATTCTGTGGTTCTAAAAAACTGTTTTTTTTTTTCAAGATAGTATAAATCAGTGTCACATCAGGGAGTAAATAAACTTGGGGAAAGGGGTAATGAGATATGTAATATCTTGAGATAACTTAAAAAACAATATGTTTAGAGGTAAATTTTATTTTAAATTCTATTAAACTAATTAAAAGTAATATGCTGAGATAAATTGTTCTGAGATCAGAGCTGGAATTCTATATGGGGAACAGAAGCTAGTCAGGAGAATGCAGTTGGGAGTCTGAGACCATAAGGTTCAAAGTGGGGTAGGAGTCATGTGTATAGGCCAAGATTCCTACGAAGCAAAGTTAGGGAAACACTATAGAGTCTGTAGTAGCTTGGAGCAATCAATGAATGACAGTCCATCGCTTTACAGGAATCAGGCAAAGACAGCGGCAGTGTTTCAGGCATGGGGAACCTGAGGCCTCCAGGGTTCCCCACCCCGGTTAAGGAATCTCCGTGCTCATGAAGCTGAGGGCTTTGCAGCTGTAGGCTGGGGCAAACTGGCTAGTCCAATGGCCTTCTGACGTCCGCTGCTCACCGAGACAGAAAATGTCACCTCCGTAAAAGCAACATAACTCATGGCCAAAAGGTCAGTTTGTTACATTGAGGCTTACGTATCTGAACAAGCCAGGCTTTCTAGGCTTGAAGGTAGGAGTACTGTTAAACTCTTCCCTCCCCCCTTTCCTTTGTATTCTGTTATCAAGGTTGGCTTCTGAAAGGGAGAGAGGGGAATACAGTGAAAGATGAGATCAGTAGAACTTTTAAAAAAAAAGGAATTAGAGGGAATTTTGACTTATGTTGCCTGTACTTCAGATCAAGAAGTCATGGTCACTGAATCCCAGATGTTGGAACACTTTCTTATCAGATGTGTTTAACCAGTACTATTCCCTGGCCTTGACAGCTGGCAACCTGCAGGTGGGAAATGCTGGTTCATTGCAACCAAGTGAAAAGAGATCATTAAACATTTTCCAGAAAACAACCAGAAATTATTGCCTGAAAACAGGGTTAGTTTTTAAACCTTGAAACAATGCTGTCGCATAGTGAGCAGGCTGTGATTTGCGTACCACCTCATGACCAATTGTGAAAAGGGGCTGATGCAGAAAAATGGAACCCACTCATGACTGCATGCGCCTCTATAGCCGAGTCACCATGCTGCCACAGTACCTGGGTATACGAGGATTGCACTCTCCAGGATCTAAAGGATTTATGTCACAATTGGCATAGTCGAAGGTTCCATTCCACAAGTGTTTGGCCAATTGGAATGCTATTTTTCTCTGTGCTAACGTGACTTCCTTTCCATGCCACACATAAACTTCACTGCCAAAATCAAAAACTAAGACCTGTGAAAATGAAACAAAAGATTCCGTTTACCTCTTCAGAGGACTCACTCCTTCAGAGCTTAACCGGTCATTTTTATTGTGTGATGAAATATAGTCTGCTTGAACAGTCTAAACAAAAGCATAACTATTAGGAGCTGCTTTTGTGGGACTAAGCTTTGTCTCCTTTCCCCTCTGATGCATCCTCTGTTTCCTTTGGGCTCATCCCTTTACCGTGCCCTCCCACATTTACAAGTCATCTTCCCTTTCCTCAAATTGGAATCCTCAGCCCCTATTGGACTTCACTTTCTTGTATCATGTTGATGGGCACTTACATATTCTACCTTCTATCAGTTGTTTGTACGATTCTATTTTTCTACTAGACAGAAGCTTGAGGGCAGAGACCAGGTCTTCATTCATCTTTGTATTTAGTAGAAATGTTGATGAATGAATAATGTATAAGTGAGTGAACAAATGAAGAAAATAACATGTGAATTGACATCTCTGTTCTATGGACCCATTTGATTCCTTTGCTTCCGATATTACATACCCTCTTTCATCTTCAACAATCCAAAATGTCTCCTCCTTTTCACATTCTGTTCAAGCTACATCTCCTCTTGGACACTGTCCCTGACTACTGCAAATCATATTGTGTATTCCATTGTCTAACTCCTAGAGGTATTTGCACGATCAGGTCCCAATTAGTGTAAATAGAATAACATGAAGCGGTTTTGTATATTCGGATTTGTAGTATTTGAAATCATAATTATGCAAAATAAGGTCATTCATTCTCACCAGTGGAAATATGCCGTGTGAGTTTGAATAATATGATCACTTCACAGGATTCATTATTTGTGTTAATAGGGAGCTTGCTACATCTTCCCCATACTAGCTGGTCCTTGCTTACACACTGCTTTGCCTTGCTCTTTAGCTCTAACTTATCTAACTTTTGCATCCCTTCCCTATATTTAACTTTCTTGCAGACAGGGACTGTATATTCTATGTAGTTTTTGCATGTGCTTGCTAGTCTTGTGTAGAGCTAGGCATACCTAATAGATCTCTGCTGCTGACAAATCAACTGGTCATGTTAGAAATTGTGCGTACGCACACGCACACACAAGCACGCACACACTCATGCAAATATATATGTATATATATACATACATATATATGTATGTATGTATGTGTGTATGTATGTATAAACAGGACAGGCAGTATGTCATAGCACATTGAAAGCTGGCCCTGAAGTCAGGAAGAACTTGATTCAAGAGGTGCCTCTGAGATGCAGTCACTGTACAGTTGTGGGCAGACCATTTAACTTGTTGCCTCAGGCAACAGTGTTAAGATTATAAGTTACAAAATAGTTAGCATTGGTTTACAGAGGGCATTCCACATGCTGATCCTCATAACAACCTTATGTCATAGCTGCTGTCATCATCACTATTTCATAGTCCAGGAAACTGAGGCAGAGAGAGGTCAAGTGATTTGCCCAGGGTCACACAGCTAGTAAAACAGGTCTCAAACTCAGGTCCTCCTGATTCCAAATACAACGCTCTTATCTACTATGCCGCCTGCAGTAGTGGATACTGTTTCAATACTAAGCTTTCTAAATATATGAAATTACCAATGCAGCTGCTAACTGCCTCCCCCATATATACATACATGTAAAAAATAAAAACATAATAAAATAAAAATAAAATCTATATATATATACATATATTGTGCATGTGCGTATATATGTACATGACACGTTTCCTGTAATTTTCTATTGAATAAATATATTTTAGAAAATATTATATAACGGATGTTAATAGCCAAACCAAGGGTCTGAGCTGACAAATAATTAAGTCTTAGATGAATTAGAAAAGGAAAACTACTACTGATCTACTTCCCTGCAATATAATATTCTTGGTTTCCTCTGCATCAGGTTGATGGAATGGCTGTTAGAATCCAGAGGAAAACAACTCTTTAAGAAGTTTAAACACGGTTTTAAGAGCTGCCAATGTGGCCTACACAAGAGGGCTAGCCCGGCGCTACGCCCTGTACCTCTCGTGGCTGCAGAAGCGAGCACTTTGGTATTTTGCCCCAGTAGTAGTCATCAGGAACAAGTTTATCTTCCACTAAGCGATAAACACAATTAGTTTCTGTGATGGCAGTTTCATACAATTCATCTTCTTCTGGATTTCCGGCAGCTTTGGGGAGAAGAACACATCGTTGAATGGTGAGTTTCACATAAGAGTTATTTCAAAGAGGAGTTTGGGAGGATTACTGGGTGGCAGAAGGGGGAGGAGGAGAGAAGGGATTCCAGTCTGGTCAGAGTCTAAAACAGAATTAACACTTACATTGGTAACTCGTCTGGCCACCCAGGAGTTTCCAGAAGTCTTTTGCTGCGTGGGTATGCGTATTTATTCCTTCTTCTATGGTCTGAACATAAGTAGCTCTACAGCCGAGTTCTCTCCTCGTCTGAATTAGAGTTGCAAGCTCTGATGCCTAAGAGATTAACATAATTATCCTGATAGAATAGGTCATTCCTATGGGTAATTGTACACACTGAGATCAGACCAAAGGCGAGCGTGTGAAAGGGCAATCTTGAGAGCAGAGAGGCCCTAAGAATGTTGGTCATTTAAAGCTATTTTCACTAAAAACAACAAAAACTGGGGGAAGTACCAGGTGTCCCAATTCTTTGGATTGATAGGCATATGTATTTCTCTTTTACACTGGAGTAAAGAGGAAACTGGCAATTCAGAATTCTACCTTTTGGCATGAATGTGGAACATTTTTCTGAGGATGTCCTATTTATCTTATAGCATTCCAGCTTTCATGCTTCAGGGAAAGGATTCAGGGAAATAGAACTTATCTAGCCTTTACTGACTTAATGGGCCACTCTGTATCCTGGAAACCTTCTAATAGTCCTACAAGGGCCAGACAATTCTTCCGACATAAAAGAGATGCTTTGTTAGGATACTAACCTTAGCTTTCTCAATGACATTTGCAAACTCTCCTACCCACAGGAAACAGTAGTGAGGAGTTAACAGGAGAAAGCAGTCACCACCGTTCAACGATGAAGCTCGTGGCTCCACTAATCTCGTCTGCACATTTCTTCTTCCTAAGCGTGAAATAAAAGTTCACTGTGCCCTCATACAGCAATACTGTCTTACATGACATCTGGCAATTAAAGTATTCCTGATTATAAACATTCCTAGTCTTTTCATTTGCCGTTAGTCATCCTCTCCCCACCCCTCGCCAGAAGAGCGGAAACATGATTACATTAAAATGGCAGCCCAGTGGAACTGCAGTTAGACTACATTATGCTCACCTGCGCCTACTGTATCACATGTTCATTTTGATGAAGATCAGTGTTTCTCCTCTGGAACACTGACAAGAACATCATTTATGGGATAGTGCCATTTTCAATGGAGGTGCCAACTTGGGGAGGGGGCCCAAGGGCCCGAGGAGGCACTGAAGGTTCACCAGACACAGAATCCCACAGCCTCCTGCTGAGAAGTGAACCTTCCCCCTCAATTGTGAAGTTTCTCAGGAACTGCTAACAAAGCAGCGACTTCAGCAGGAAGGCTGCTTCAGGCCTCACCTCCTGAATGCTGTTAGTGGTTTGGCAAAAGCCAGGAGCTGCCTCCTCCAGGAAGCCTGCCCCTTGACCCAGCTGAACAGAACTCCCTTCTCAAATTTCTCAAAGCACTTTGACCCTCTCCTTTTCACTCTGCCTTGAATTATCGTTATGTGAGTAACTGCATACAGTTACAGTGTGTAAATTTCTTACCCCTCTTTTTACTTGGTAATATCTTCAAGAGCAAAAAGTATGAGATTTTTCTTCTTACCCCAAGTGTCTTGTGTACAATAGGTTTTAAATAAATGTTTATTAAATTAAATTTTAAAAAGATCAAATCTTAATTAAAAATTAGCGATGATTATGCCGATACGGTTTTAGGGGCATAAGCTCAGAAACAGAAGTCCCCTACCGACAGCTGTCCTCTGTCATGAAGGAAATCATTTCGGTAAACTGAGGTGATGGTAATTGGGAAGAAAACAGAACCAAACCACTATGGATAATATTAGGATAGCAACAACAATAATAATAGGGCATACTATGTGCTATCTCCATACATGCTTAATAAAAGCTCTAGCTATCTCCCTATTTCTAGGAGCTAAAATTTTATGCTTTGTGGTTTGCAAGACACTCTCCCTACAGATTATGGGAGACGGCTTGGTGTCACAAATGGAGAGAGTCTTGGACTTGGAGCCACGATCTGAATCTGAATTCTGCTACTCAAAAGATATTTTCAAGTTTGACCCTGGGCAAATTGCATAACTTCCTTCCATCTCCACGTGAGTCACTCCAAGCACAGCACTGCCCAGCTGCTTCATGACACAACCTCTCTAGAACCCTTTGCAAACCTTCAAGTCCTGGAGAAATGCTAGATATTATTAGCATCATCTTATTCTTTCCCTGCTTCAACCTGAAAAATAAAAAGACTGGGAGGAATTAAACAGCTCTTTAAGACTTGCAAAATACCTCCCATATGCTATGCTATGAGGTCCTCCAATAGACACTGTTTTCTTCCATTACTGCCTCACTTCTTAACATAATGTTCTAAGAAGGCTTTAAGAGATTTCAATCCTTCTGACAGAAATACCCCCAAGGTACTCCTCAGAGCTCCACAGTGACTGCCAATGTTTCCTTTGCTATTGACAGCATTTTCCTTATTCTGCCACTTTACCATAATGACATACTTCCTGCTCCCCTTTGCTGTGCCTTTCTCCAGATATTGGAATAGTAATTGGATAGTGATAGTAATGGATCCACAAGGTCAATGGCTAAGTCTCCATGGAAGTTCAATCAATACGTGCTGACCTGGATGATGGCTCCTGTTTTAGTTGCAGATGCAAGGGAACTTCCTGAGGGCAGGCAAAGACTGGTAATGCCACAGGAAGACTGAATTAACACAATTATCTTTCCATGCTCACCTTAGACACCCAGGCGCACATACCTTTAATTTGTAGCAACATCAGTTTTTTGTAGGGCACAGCACTGTTGTTGGAGTTTTGTTCTGTTAGGTTGACGCTCCGTAGATTGACGCTGCTGAAGTTTTCTTTACTAGCTAACCCGGCGAGGGCTACTTCTGAGAAATTCGAGTTGGCTGACACTGAAGATGGAGCATTAAAAAGCATGAAGTGAAGCGAGGTTGGTGGTGGGTAGGTAGGGACGGGGCCATTTACATTTTGAAATCAAGTTAACATTTGGAAATGGTTCCCAGTTAACTTACTGCCTTTTTTTTTTTTTTGAGTGCTGTCTCTGAAACGTGCCATCTCCATCTGATGGGCTTTCTATTCTGATGTTTGACTATCAAGTTAAAAATTAAATAAGGTTATGAAAGCCTATACTGCTGGTTGACAAGCATAACACCTCACTGTGTACAGCCAAAATTGAATGATGTTATTGGCCAACCACTTCAACATAAAGTGGAGAGGGGCTAAAACTAATTTGCTCCAGTTCCCCTGAAAGCTGTCATAACCATTGCTAATGGCTTTTAGATGTTGGAACAACGTCTACAGGAAAGCTGTTGAGTCTTTTTCGCTGGAAGGCTTTTTTTAATAAGAAAGAAAAACAGTTTTTATGGGACATTTTACTTGTACTCTTTCCCAGAGGCAAAAGGATAGACTGATTTACCTCTTGAGGTCCTTTATAATCAGGCCCGAAATTTCAATTTATAAGATGCTGAGTTTTCTAGTGGAAACCAGCACATTTACATGCCAGATATCACAAAGCAAGGTCTTATTTTAATCTTTTTTTTTTTAAAGAACAGAATGGGTGCCAAGAACGCCTTGATTTCCCAACTCAGCATTAGTGAGAATGACTTTTCCAATGTATAATTCAGAAAAATACTTCCCTGGGATTCATGTCTAAAATTGAGGGAATATAGTACTACTTGGCAAACAATCCATAGCACAAGCAGTTTTGAAATTGGCTTTCTATGCAGTTTAAAGAGAAATCTCAGCTCTTTCACCTAACAATTTACTTCTATGAAAAGCTTCATAAAATCAGACATGGGAGCTTCAGAAAAAAACCACATACATCGAGAAAACAGGAATGGCAGGATGTGGTCATCTCATTCTCTCCACCTGCAATGCTCCCTTCCCCTCCCCCCCCCCCCCCAGTTAAACTTTCTCCAACAGTTAAGAACTAGCTCATATTCTACCTTACCTGAGCACTACAGCTAGGAATAGTTTTTTCTTCTAAACCCACAAACCAAATACTTCTTATACCAGTTATTTTTGCACTGATCTGAGGAAGGAAATAATGTCTTTTCGTGCCTACCTGTTTTATCACCCAGAATTGTAAGCTATTTATGAGCAGGAATTATTTTTTACCAAGTCCTAGAGCACCTACTAGAATGTCCTGCATATAGTAAATAGTTAATAAATATCTTATTGATTAAAAATTAGAAATCAAACTAAGTTTGAGTGCAAGTCATCATGACAATCATGGTCCTTCAGAAACTGAGGGTCTCTGAAAAACATGAACTGTCGTCAGGTGTTTCAGGAGGTGTGTAATTTCTGAAATCAAACCATTCCATAGTCAAAGAGAAAATAGATTCTTGGATATAATTTTAGCAATACCAAGGCTTTTTTTTGGATATTTTTCCCATGAAAGATCAAATTAATTTCCTCTGATTAAGATCAGGTGATGAATTAGTATTAGGCTTTGGACTTGACAGAGCTTAGAAAAAAAGGTTAAATGACCAAAAACAAACACCTTCCTGCAATACACACAAAATATTAATTACCTCTTCAAACAGTATATTTTATGATTTTCTGTGGCAAACTTTAAGTTCCAGGCTGGCCTCCCTCCCCTGTCTTCTTGACAAGTTGATACCTGCTTTATCTTTGCCCTATTATCAGTTAATATGTACTTAGGGAATGCAAACTCCTTCCAATATTAATCACAGCAAAGCTAAGAAAAGTCTATGTGTAACTCTTGACACATACGTGTTCGGGTGGTCAATAGATGACAATTGTATTCTATCTAAGAGCAGCTGACCCGCATCATCCTTCCACTCCATTTATCAAAGAACTGAGATGACTAAAATAATCCGTTTCTCAAAAAGAAGCAGAAATTGCATTCTGGTCTTCTTCCCTCTGCACTCAAGAGAATAAAGAGACCCTCCTCCTTGCTGAAAGTTAGCTTCCCCATTTATGTCTTCAATTCCACCCTGTTCTTTCTTTTCTATGACTGTTCCTTCCCATATTTCATTTCCTTTATGCATCTCCCATTTCTCCCTCTCTCCTTATCTTTTCTTTGCAGCATGTGCTTTTCACTTTTCTCCTAAAAATTCCTTCCCTTGAGATCCTACCACTCTTTCAAGCTATTGTCCTCCCACTTACTTCCAAATTTCTAGAAATAGTAGTTGACACTACTTTGAATTCATCGCAGTCTTTGCTAGTTCTTCAAAATCTTACCTCCGGATCCACTATTCTATTCAAACAGCTCTCACATGTTGGCTTCTTTCTTGGTGCATTTAATAGCATTCCCACCCCCCCTCTCTTAACCCTCTTTCATCTAACACTGAACAATCACATTTCTCTGGCTACCCTCTCCACTTTTGGCTTTTGCTGTTCTGTCCTTCTTCTCTAGTCACACTGCAAGCACCAAAGTTCGGATCTAAACCTTTTCTCCTTCACAATATCATAAAAGGCTCCTCACTGGTCTTTCCTCATCTCCAGTCAATCCTGTCTCCAGGTCTATGTCCTGCACTGTTGCCAAAGTCATCTTCCCAGTGTAGCACCATGATCACTCTGTTGCAAACCCTTGGCTCCCCACTGCCCACTCCTGACTAGGGTATTCAGGGCCCTCCACTGCTTGGTTCCAATCTACCTGTCTAGGATTGTCTCTTACTACTTCCCTTTCTCCATCTCTTTTACATTATGGCCAAATTATTCTTATTTCCTGGTTACTCTTAACTTCCATCCTACCTTCTTACCACCCACCATACTTTGAAAAGACTCCTTAATCTCCAGCTGTTGAAAGCCCTCCCTTTCATTAAAGCCCAAATCAGTCAACCACCTCCTTGATAAATCCCTCCCTCTTACCCCAGCAAAACACTCTCTTCAGCCTTGGATTTCTTATTTCACTTCACCTGGCCAACTTTTGCTCCTATCAAGTTTTACCTTTTACCGCATGGATTTACGTCCCGGGCGTATCGCCGCCTATGGGACCCTAAGCTGTGCGTATGGACTGTGCCATTTTCCCACCTCTGTAACCCCAACACCTAGCAGGACGCCTTACAAAGAGTAGATATTTAATGAATGATTGCTGAATTGAATTAAACAGCGCCAGTTAGCTACTTACTTTTTTCAACTTTCATCCTCTTTGACTCCATGAAAGCAACGTTTAATCTCTGTTCGGTATATTCTTGAAGGATGTCTTCTCTTGCTGCCAACATTTTCAAGGGATTTCTTGAAGACTGAACCCTGCGCATGGGCCTAACAGCACGTTTGTGCTCTGCTACAGAAGAAGTCAGCCTAAGAAGCAAAGGACACTGAGCTGTTTTGGTTGCAGACTACCATCGACTTCCATTTGTATCAGGAAAACATTGTATTGAGGGTTACTGGCTCTACCCGCGCTGGTGTTCCTACCCTTTCACTTCCTGCCATTCTTATATAATTCCTACAATTCTACTATTACCCTAGAGCCATCCCATGGAATAGGAGAATGATAGCATTAGAAGGGGAATTAAATAAGTCTAAGCCACCACCCAATGCAGGAAAACTTTCCCCGTCAATCTTGAGAGACGGTTCTTCAGCTTCTGCTTGAATACTGCTGGGGAAAGGGAAACACAACTTCATGAAGCAGCCATGCTACTGTTGAACAAATTGATGAATTTTAATTATTGAAGAATAATTTTCTATCTTCTATTGGAATTACATTACTTCTTATGGTTAGGGGTCTAAGGTTCTGACGGCCTGAAGATTTATTTTAGATCTAGAACTAGAAGATTCTAGCTCATCATTGCATAAGGATTAACATCCTTTAGGGATTTTATTGTGACTTGATTGTGGTCTGGTTTCATGAAATTCAATTTTTTTTTCCCTCCTATTACTATAGAGACTGCATAGCCTAGTGGGTAAAGGGCTAGAGTCAGGAAATCCTTGGTTCATATCCTGCCTCTGAAACATACCGACTGTGTGACCTTGAGAAAATCCCAACATCCCCAGCTCTGAGGCTTTAAGTTACAGGTAAGTCACTGATCTGTATTGGTAGAGGGAATGTCCATACTGGGAGTTCCTATCACTGATGAAATTACAGAATTCAATATCTACTGAAAACCTTTACAGAAAACTGTTTATTCCTGTCCCAAAACTAAAAACAAACAACAAGGATCCCACAACTGTGGGAATAACACCAGCGAGAACCCCAGTTTGTTTTCTGGTGCCAAGGAATGGGAGTAATCTGCCTGGCTGTCCCAAGTTAGGATATACAAGGCTTTCTAGATGGCATGGTAATTTTGTTTTACCCACGCTATTATTATAATCCCAGAAATGGCAAGCAGCGTTATTATGAGGTCCTATTCTGCTTAGAAAATTATCTTCTGATATTTAGAAATTTTCATCCAGGGAAAAAGTGGAAGGGGTGGGACTGTAGGGAGGGGAGAGAGGGAGGAGAAAGAGATGGAGGGAATGAAACTTACTTGGGAGCATAAGGATCAAAAATGGCATCAAAGTCGTCGTCCAGCTCCACTCTCCCGAGAGGCACAGGTGAATCCACACTGCGGTAAAATTTGGAAAAGGTCTCGTAGTCATCCAGTTTCATCACCTCTTTCACGGTTTTGCCAGTAACGGTGAGAATGGTTTCTTGCATACCACCGACTGAAAAAGAAAGAGTGGAACTGGAGTTTATAAGGAGCAAAAGAAAAAAAAACCCTCCCCAACGTATTGTTGGTTTAATATTATAAAGACATTCCCCCCTTAGGTAAAGAAAAAATTCCAGATTCAAAAAATGGATGGACAACAACAGCAATGAGTCGAATTTGTATAGTACCTGGGCACTGTGCTAATAAGCACTCTGAAATTATCATCTCACTTGATGAGGAAACTGAGGCAGGCAGAGGTTAAATGACCTGTCCAAGATCACATAGCTAGCAGGTGTCTGAGGCCAGATCTGAACTCATTGACTTCAACTCCAGCATTCTATGCACCGCACTAACAAGCTGCTGCTGTAAGCCTTTCTTGGTTAAGCAGAGGTTCTCTGATAAAACTGATGTTGAGTGTTGCCGCTCCAACCCATGAGCCATCTAATATGTATGTCCCTCCCCCTTCCCATACCTACTACATAAAAGGAGTCAAATGAAAGGAATTGAGCCTAAGCTTTTGGGTTAAAGATGACCCAGGGCTTTAAGAGCAAATCTACTGGGTAAGTCCTAGATTAAAAAAAAATTTATAAAATGCAGAGAAAATCGATTGTGGTTTTTTTCAGTCCACTTTCCTCTGTTCTCTTCAATCTTCACCCACTAAACCAGGGGCTCCTAACCTAGAGTCCATAAACTTTTTAAAAATAACTTTTGATAACTATATTTCAAAACACTAGTTTCCTTTGTCACCCTCTGTATGTATTGTATGCCTTTACAAACCTGATTGTGAGCAGGGGTCCAGAGGGTCCAGGATACCAGAAAAGGTAGGTTAAAGACCTTTGCTCTAAACCCACCTTCTGCTTTATGCTAAATGCTGGATTTATCTTGATCCAATGATAGAAAGTTCTTACTTCTCTAAGGCGGGGTGGGGCAGGGCTTAGGTTCAGCAACCTCAGCTCCAGGAGAACATTTGAAAAGTTTGTGTGCACCCCCTGAACCCTCAGCTGGTGAGAGGTAGGGGACCCAAAGAGAAGGGCTTCCCCACTGAGCCTTTGTTACTTACCTTTGTTATTCAGTCTCCCTAGAAATGACTCCAGCCTATCTAGCTTCAGGTCAGACTCTAACTGCATGTCAGGCTTAGCTTCTATGTCTGAGAAAGAAAGAAGAAGGCACAGGTGAGAAAATATTCACTGGCTGGCATTTTCACTAAAAACAAAAAAATTCAGCAATTTTTGGTTCCTTACCTTCAAGAGGTTTGGAGATCGGTGTGGTACCCTTCATTCGATTGCTGAAGGGGGAGCTTACTGGTGTTATGGCTGTAGGTGATGCCAAACCTAGGGAATGATCAAGGATTATTTTAAGTGACAGCTTGAATCTTAGAAATTTACATATGTCAGTGGCCTAATGGCCTGAGGCTGGATTGGAACTCAGGTCTTCCTGACTATCCTGTGTCCAAAAGGTTGCCTACACTCGATGATAAACATGACAACCACAACATGTGGTGTGATGAAAAGAACACTGGGTTTGGAGGCAGGGAACCAATGTGTTTGCATCCTGGCTCTGCCACCTCTGCCCTGGGTTAGCTTGGGCATGTCACCCAACTGTGGAGAATGAAGGGGTTAGATTCAATGACTGCTAAGGTCTTTTCTCTCACTAGATCTATCACTCCAAGATATGAGGCTGGCTTTTCCTCAGCAGACAAGCCATAGCACATAGAAAAAGAAGATGTGTCAATAAGAGAAATCAGCAGCCCATTTATTTATGGGGAACAAGCTTTCAAAAACCTCAAGGGTCACAAAGATTCATACCCAAAAGAAATTAAATTAAATATTTAAATAAAGGGCTGTATTATTAGAGCTCATCTGCAAATGCAGCATTGTTTATACTTCATAACTGGCACTCACTTTTAGGATATTTAAAAAATAGTCAATAAACCCTGAAATGATGGCTAGCTCTTTATTGAAATGAAACCGACCACCCACCAGCTGCTCTCACCTTATCCCTGACAATCCTGAGAGCAGGATATAAGGAAAAACACTAAGATCTGATGTGTGCTTAAAGGTTTTTCACACTCTCTCACGAAAGCACTTTTTTTTTCTTTTAGATTACCAAAGCACTTCTCAACATATAAATATGTTAATCTGATGAATTAAAAAAAAATTCAAAAACAAAACAAAACTTCTTCAGTTCCAAGAAATTCAAAGTATTTAGTTTAGTGGAAAAAAAATCAGCTTTCTGGAAGGATACAAAGGACCAGAGGTCTTTAGCACTCTAGACCTGCCATATCCTGTAGTAAATCTCTAAGTCCTATGAGGAAGTTTAGAAGACAATCAAAAGTGTTAATTAACGCAGAGATCATTAACTTTGCAAACTAATAAAGAGGGTTGAGTTGGAAAGCAGATTTCCAAAGCAGCTGTGAGAAAGCTGTTCATTCTGAACTCGAACAGGATGGGAGAAAGGGGTACCTAACCTAACCTGCTGATCTAGCTCCCCCTACTGTCCAATTCATAGGGCAGCAGCAACCAGGCCCACCAGCTGGTGGGTGTAGACTGCTTTCCCAGCTGGAGATGAGGATTTTGCAGTTATGGGCCAAGGGATAAACATTAAAATTGTAGGATTTTTTTTAAAGAGAACAATAGCACACACCAATAAGTCTTTAAATACACATACACACATGCATACACACAACGTCTATCCTGTAGCATTTCCACACATTTTGTCTCCCTCTTTACAAAATCAGGTATACATCCTTCCCCCATCTACTCTGTGTAAAGATCTTGTTCCCTATTTTACTGAGAAGATGCCTCCTCCCCACTGAATCTTTCCTTGATCTCCATGCTGATGAAATCACAGATGTTTGTATGTGTACCTATTCACATTTGACCTACTTTTACTATAGCACAAGCACCTTAAGTGCCTTATTTCTGTGTTCTCTAGAACTTCTAATACCTTAATGGTCATAGTAGGTGCCAAATAAACGAGTGGAAGCCATCTGACTCTCATACTTCAAAATCTTCCCTCCTCTATACCTTAAATCTTTCCCATCACCTATCCTCCTTTCCTGTCTCATAGGAAGATAGCTCTTCTTGCAGCCAAAAGCAGCCTCTTTTTACTTGTTTCCAACTCATCCCTTTCAGCTCCCATGGGAGCTGCTTCATCAACGATCCCTTCATTCTCTTGCAAAGTCAGTCTCTCCTTATGCACTGGTTCTTCCCCTCTATCTACAAATATGCCCAGGTCTCTCCTAACCTGGCTAACTTTCTCTTAACTCTAACACATTCTTAAGTTGTTGTACCATTTTTTTCTTCTTCTCATTCACTGCTAATTTTCTAAAAAGAGTAGTCTATATTCATTGCCACTACTCCCTCACTACCATCTTAACATCAACCCTTTGCAACATCATTTCCTTGATATTCCAGTGAAATTGCTTCTTGACTTCTGCTTCTCTGAACATACCTTCTAAATACCCATGACAAAGCACTGTCCCAGTTCTGCTCTTTTGGCTGTTCCTTCTGTGTCTCCTTTGCAAACTCCACTTCCTCATTTAGACCTCTACATGTGTCTATAGTTGACTTCTATTACTGCATTCTCTGCTTTGGCAATCTCATCTACTCTAATGACTTTATCTACCAACTCTATGCAAATTATATAAACACACACATATTTACATATCTACTATCTATCTATCAATCAACACCAACTCCATATATTGAACCAAGGACTCACATTTCTAACTACTTACTGGACCTCTTCTTACCTGGAGGGCCTGCTGGCAACCTCAAACTCAATACGTTCAGAACTGAATCCATTACCTTCTCCACAAAACACAGCATTTCTTTTAATTTTTCTGTTTTTAGTAATAGCATCATATATCTCACAAGCCATCCAGGCTCAGACCTAAATGGCCTTTGAATCCTTGGCCTCCACTGATGCTTCACAACTTGGCTTACCAGTCACCAATTCTAACTTTATAAAATCTCTTCAGATGATAAGTTCTCTGAGGGCAGGGATTATCTTTCTTCTCATTAATTGTACCCTGAACACTTAGCATGGCTCTTCCCATGTCATAAGCACTTAATAAATGTATGTTGGGTTGGATATTTCTAGTCCTCATTTCCAATCTGCTGCCAGAATAGGTCATCATCTCTAGGAAAAGGGGGGAGGGAATCAGCATTTATTAAGCACCTGCTATATGCCAGGCACTGTGCTAATATATATATATATATATATATATATATATATATATAATATATAAAATATAATATAATATAAAGTGCTTTATATTATCTTATTTGATTTAACCCAGACTTTTGCAAGAACTGCTAAAATTTCTCTTGCTTGTATCCAGAAGTCTCTCTTCTTCCAATTCATCCTACAAACTGTTGTGAAATTAATCTCCCAACATAAAGCCCTGATCATATTACATATATACCAAAACAAACAAACCAAAAAACCCTCCAAGTGTTCCTCCTCACTTACCAAATAAAATCCAAATGGCTTTACCTTGCAACTTATTTTTCTAACCCCATTTCATATTTCTCCCCCTCACATACCATAAATTCTAGCCAATATATCTGAATATTTTCTCCATTTTTGAAAAGTCTGACCTATGTACCACAGTAACCTCCTTCAGAGGAAAGAGAAAGGTGGCAGTGAACACTGAGGGTGAACAGTTTCTTTGTACTGTAATAACTGTTGTGCTAGCTCAGAGAAGTTGGTCATACATTCTGATGGATACCTTGTCAAATCTGAAAAGAGACTTAAAGTAATTTACAGACAATGATGGGCCATGGCAAAGATCTTGATCAAATCTGAAATTGCAAAATACAGTACAGTTTCTAAATGGCTGTTTTTTAATTTTTTTAAAAAAATTTTGAGGGACTTAATTCCTTCTCCTGTGTTGATTCCAAAGCTAATTAAATTTTCATACAGAAATGGTTCACTGATAGCATCTGGACCGCATTTATGTAGCTTTATTTATAGGGAACAGAAAAATAGGGGTTTATTTGAACAAAGGGCTTCCTTCCGCACTGACCTTTCTTTACCATCCTGCCAGCAACAGTAAATTGGGTGGAATCATTGGCTGCTCCTTTTCCTCTGGTCTTCCAGGCTTCTTCTCTTACAGTAATAAGATGCTTCCTCTCTTCAATCGTCATTTGGCTTTCATGACTTTCGGCCATCCTCTGCTTAAGAGTTGGAAGGGGAAAAAGAAAAGGAGGAAAGGGAAGAAAAATTAGTGCCAATACCAGCCAATAGGCTATCTCCCTAAAACCATTCCCATCATAGGGCAGTCATCTGGATTTGGGGATTGGGTCATAGAACTAGACCATCAGCAAAAGTGCAACATCAGATTAAACCTTTGTTCTGCTTCTTACAGCTTTCTTGTAATTCCCTTAGATTACCTGAACCAAAGTGATTCTGTGACACTCAATGGATCTGCGATCTCACTGTGGAGGATCTTGCTTCTCGTGATGAAGATGACAACCCAGCTCCCACTCAACATGTAAGAGGCCATCCTCAGAATTTCTTGATGTTGTATGGGGTGTCCACTGGGTGTCCCTCACTCCTGATATTAGATTGGCTCATATATCAACAAGTGTATCATAGAATCGAACTCATGATTCCACGCAACTCTTATCAACTTTGTAGGTTTAGACACGCAAGACTTTTTTTTTCACCATCCTGGATGAGTTTGGCATCAATTTACTAGTAGCATAAGATAGGGACTGGACAGGATTAGACCTGAGATTTCATTAACATAGAGAACTCTGAGGTGGGTCAACTCCTAACAGGGCAGGTTAGCACCTTTTATGCAACTTCAAAGAGAGTTGCCTACTGAAGTTAAAGATTAAGTGATTTGTTCAGGGTCATACTGCCAATATGTGTTAGGGATGGGACTTGAACCCAGGTTTTCCTGGTTTTGAAGGCAGCTTGGCTGCCACACTGACTCCTTAGCATTATTTAGAAACAATTCAAAGCATCAGCAACCTCTAAATTACAAAAAGTCTGTATTTTAAAATCAGTAGTAGATTTGTTATTTGGAACTAAGAAGACATTTTTCCATGTAAACAATGTCACAGTGGTGGTTAGGCCCCTTGGTCAGTCCACAAAAACTTATTTATCCAAATGTGTAAGGCAAAGAGCTTGTTTTCTCTGCCAGCCCCTATGTGGTCCCAGCAGCAAGAACAGGGGCTCTTCTAGTTCAGAGTCAATTGGCTTTATGGCCTGGGTGAGGGACCTTGCTGGCTAGGAACTAGGAGGACCCAAGTACTTAGGAGAGGAAGAGACAGGATGGGGCTCTGGGACAAAGAAAGAGGGTAAAGATCTAGGATCAGGGGTGAATAGTGAGGAAAAAAGGAGTGAATAGAGAGACAGCACTGATGAAAGGAAGTGACAATGTTTGGTGTGGGTGAGAACAAAGGGCAGGGACTATCGGGACAGTAAAGGAGTCTGGAGGTAGGAAAGGGTGAGTGTTTTGGAGGTGGGAGCTATGGGGAAGGCCTGTTCACCACCCTCTCTCCTTCTTCAGTTCCAGTGGTCATGGAGAGACGTAGCTTAGGGCACCAAGATTCCAGCAGTATGGAGTGTGCCCTATTTCTGCCCCTATGCCCTCCAGATGGGGACAGGGTATGCAGGGTTAAGGAAAAAAGGAGCTCAGGGTGACTATCCACAAATGACCTTTGTCATTTTGGTGGAAAGATGCGTTGGCAGGAAGGGCCACTGAGGCAAAATGAGATATGGAGACTTAGTAGGGACGGAGCTAACATGACAGTTGAAAATCCCAAAGCGGTAATAGAGTACTGAAGGAAGCTGTTCGTATTTAAAAGATGTTAGATAAATTAAATGCACCTAAGTCTGGGTCTGGGGCAGCTAGAAGACTCAGTGGATAGAGTGCCAGCCTGAAGTTAGGAAGACTCAAGTTCAAATCTGGCCTTAGACACTTACTAGCTGCGTGACCCTGGGTAAGTCACTTTAACCTCTGTTTACCATAATCTACTGCAGAAGGAAGAAAATGGCAAGCCACTCCAGTATCTTTGCCAAGAAAACCCCATGGACACTGTGGCCTGGGAGGTCACAATGAGTCAGATGTGGCTGAAAAAAGTCTAGATCTGTCCATCCACAAATGAGCCTATATTCTTTGGTCCTGCACAACCTCTTCCAAGGCCCATAGCTTCTCAGACAAACTTCCCAATTGGGAGCATTTTTGTCTAGGACAGATTCCTCAGAACAGCAGATGCTGCAGGAGATAAGAGTGCTGGGCTTAGAAATCAAGAGCTGAGTTCAAATCCTGCCCTTGGCAGGATTTATTTATCCAAATAAATTGGCTTACCTACTAGCTGTATGACCTTGGGCAAGTCATTCCCCAGCTGCCACATCTGTAAATGGTGGGGATGCTAATAGCCCCTACCTCCTGGGGTTATTGGGAGGATCAATAAGATCAATTTGTATATCAATCTATCTATACTTATACAATCTATACCAAGAAGATATAGAAAGCACTTTTCAAACCATGAAGCGGTAACTGAATCCCTGCTATCATTGCTGCTTTTGCTGTTACTTTGGAGCTATTACAGCTTGCCTTTTCTTTCAGCCATTGTGAAAATGCTCCTGGTACTTTACTCCCTTGATGTGTTATTTTCCTTTGGATGACAGCAAATCTGAGAGTAATACCCAGCACTGAGTTGAATGGTTAGAATGCCTCGCCACTGCATGATGGAGAGCAGGGGAACTTCAGGGCCTGTTGAGATGCCTGCAGTCCTTTCCCTTCTGAGTCTACCACCCTGCTGAGTCAAGCTAATTTCCCCAAATTAACTGAACAGGAAATGGAATGGAGATTTCTGGAAGCATGTTCCATGAAATACAAAAGAGCAGGACTATGATAGCAGGCAGAAAGTTAAGTAAAAAAAAAAAAAAAGGAAAAGGCATTGTCTGCCTCTTTTTCTGAGCCTACAGGAAAAGGCCTGCCTAGGGAAGGTCCATCTAAGGTCGAGAATCTGGAACGTCGCAACTCTGCCAACCTATAAATCTGCCTTTTACGGCTTCCTTCTATCCACTCCTGTTTTGGGCATTCCATCTAAAAGAATAACAAGGTGATATATCAGCTGGATGTTCTTTGCAGACTAGAAGAGTCTTGGCAATTCTGATTAAGTTCAAATTTTGTGCTGCTACCCATTACAACTGAATGGATCCTCTTCATTTCAAAACTACCCACAATCTGCATACCCTGAAGCAGAGTATACCCTAGACACAATGCAGGAAAATCATCATAGGTGATGGTGATGGCAGTGGGGTGTGCAGTTTGCTCAGCTATGAAAACTATAATCCAATTCTGAAGTCAGAAAACAAACAAAAAAGGTCTTTTCTCACTGATTTTTCAGGATTCAACTTAAAACCAGGAAAATTTAGACTTGGCTTTACATGTCCTTATCAGATGTCTAAAGTTCATCTCCAAAGGTCCAGACATTTGTTCTTTTTGTTATCTGAAGAGTATCATGTCTCCCAAATCCTAAGAGGGCTGGTTATTGTGGTTAATGACTAAGAAAAATGACATCCATAAAGCCCAAATGTCTCTTTCTGGAGCAGGTGGCTTTCCCTAGACCTCTTCCACATGGACACCACCGAGTCTGAGAATATGTAGGTCAAGGAGTAAGATGAGATGATGCTCAAGTATCTTGGCTCTAAAAGGAATCCAAAATTTTTAGGAGCCATCAGGTCTGGCAGCTAATCTGATCCTCTTTAAGGGGGAAAAGGTTTTTTCCCCTCCAAATGACCAGCTGAACTTAAAACTTTTGGGACACTCTCAGGTTCTCCTTTCATTGTGCTTTCCACCAAGACCTATGACTTCATCCACGTGAAGGGTTTTTGGTAAGGAAATGCCCTCTACCAATCTGGAGCTGAAATGCTTCTGCGGATGTCAGAGACTAAGTGATTTACCCAAGGTCACTCAGCTAGTTTGTATCAGAAGCACATGAACCCAGATCTTCCCGACCTCAAAGCCAATTATCTATCCGTTATGCATCCCTGATGCTACTTATTATTATTTTATTACTACCTATTTTTGGCCTGGACTTGTGATTTCCTTCATCCATATGAGAGGAATTCCTAGATCCACTAGGTCAACGTTTCAAATATTCTTCCAGTAGAATGTAAGCAAGAACTGCCTTGTTTTTGTCTTTGCTTTCCAAGTGGCGCACAGTACCTTGCAGGTAGTGTTTGTGCAATTAATTTGGGTAAATTGCTTTCTAGGAGAAAATTTCAGGTTCTTGTAGGGATATGAAAAAGTTAACATAGTTGCCCAAAAATGCTTTAGTGTACACCAAATGAGTAACTCATCCACCAGCATAAAGTAGCATGCACTCTTTTTATGCCAGTGCAAACCTATGATTGCACTGGCACAGGGTCTTTCCTGTGGAGATTTTCCTACCAATGCAGATCTGGAATTGCTATTCAATGTATAGGCTTGGGTGGGGGGGCTCCTGGGGCACAGAGATTAAATGACTTACCCAAGCCACATAGCTGTATGTATTTGAGGCAATACTCGAACCCAGGACCCTGTGGCTCCAGGTTTACCTACTGCTTCCCCTTCAAGTTCACAGTTAATGAATACAATGTAATGTTGCATCCATATAAGTGGACACAATGTTTTGAAGAAACTGCAAAGCAAATATATTTCTGTTTGTTATATACCACAAGCATCTATGGTAGACAAGAAAAAAAATGTGGAGGAGAGGAGTTCATAAACATCTTGGGATGCAGACAGCAAGTATGAAATATTCTTTAGAAGGCTTTTGCTTACCACTGTATGCACTGGAAACTATGTATTTTCTTCTTTGAGATTCTGAATGATAGGTTCTTAACAAGGTAATATTATCAAAGAAAGGAAACTGAGCTTTGCATTCCCCATGTGTAAATTGACAGGCAGTATACAATCAAATAGGTTTCATTAAGATAATGTATATAAAGTGTTTTAGAAATCTTAAAGCACTATATATTTACCGTTATTATCATTATTAACATAATAATAATTGTCAAGGAAAAATGAAATTAAGGGGGAAAAATTTGTTTTGAAATTCTTGACATGCTCAAATAGGAACAGGTTTTGTGACAAGTATTTTCTCCTTATAAAAGTTATCCAGAATTGTTTTAGAAGACAATTTTTTTAAAAGTTGGCTGACTTGAGTTTTTTTTTAAACTTCATTTGCTTCTTTGATATTCAAACTGGAATTTTACAGATGATTGTATCTTCCATCTTTCAAGGATGACATTCCTCAGAAATCAGGGGTTGTGAGTCCCTCAATTATTATTACTGACTTCAATAGAATGGAAACAAAAAAAAGCAAAAAAAAAATATGGGGCAGAGAAAGAAGGGAGGAAATGGCTCACTAAGTTACTTTTCAAAAAGTCATGTAAGAAAACTGTCCATTTCTGAAGAGGAAACATGTTGGGGAGGAAACAGCACCAAATCTAAATAGGTCACAGAGCTTATCTTTTAAAATCCCTCATCATTCATCCGAAGGTTCTATAATATTTGCTTTCAGGATTTTTGGCTAATTGAAACTATTTCTTGGATCCCCAAATAAAACACTAAGTATTTAGGAATGAATTTATTCTTAATAATCTGTTAATTTACTTCCCATTGCTGTATTAAAGAACACCAGGCACTATTTGTTGGGCCACACTGGCTTTTATTTAACCTACAAAGCCTAGTGACTAAGTTGGAAAAAAAAAATCTTGATAAAAAGTTTGGTTCATCCAAGTGACATTACCATCCTGTTCAAAGTTCTAGAAATAAATGGGGACAAGAATACACGTGGCAGGATTCTCACCTGAAATATCTGGAGAATCAATCGCAAGAAAGAACAGACAACAAAGGAGAATCAGTTCTCCAGGTGAAAGAAAAAGGGCTTTGCTACTGGTCAGAAATTGCAATGAGGTTCGTTGAGGGTGTCAGTTTTTCCTCACCTGATTAATGGGTACAAAAGACTGGTATTTATGGACAGCAGGCATAGCAGGAGAGTAAGTAGAAGCGTATACAGGTTCCTAGAGAGCAAAGCAAGAGGATTAGAGGTGAAAAGAGAAAAGAGGCAAAGGAAGAAAATCAGTAATCTTCTAACAGGAAGTTAATTTACTCATTGCAATTCCCATCCTCTTTCCAAGAAAGAGTTCTTCATCTTTAGGGAGACGGGGGAAAGAAAAGAAACTGCTAAAATAATTCCACACAAGCAGCACAACTTTACCTGAGTGAGTACGTATAGGGATTAAATGAGTTAACGTCACAAATATTGCAATTTAAACATAAAGTCAGGTAGCAGTGAAGAAAAAAAAATGACTGGCATTGAATTAAGATGTTAAAAGTTGCACCATCTTCTTGAAAAAGCTGGAGAGCCTAGCAGTGGGCTTATTATGAAGATTATCAGCCTTTTCCTCGAGAAAAAGGCAGACTCTATCTTATAATCACTGCTCTACGGTTGGAAGGGACCTCAGGAGCCACGTGAACTTGCCAATGGCTACACTGGTAATGAGCCATCGGAGGAAGGATTGGAACCCAGGTCATCACACTTCAGAACTAATACTCCTTCCACCTCACCAGGGAGCAGCTCTCCTCCAAGCATCTGATTATCCAGCAGGAAAGAATTTGAAAGGGAAAAACTAATGCACAGGATGTGAAAGGGAAATGTGGGACTTCTGGCTAAAGCCTACAATTAACACCTCTGTTAGAGTTAGGCTTACCCAAAGCAGATTAGAAATGGCATTATCATCTGTAAATCCTCCTTCTTCCTACAGGTTAAAACAAATGGGAAACATTGCAGAACGTTGGAAAAGAATAGTCCAGTTAGAGCATCGCATTCATTCTCTTCAAATCATCAGTGCCTCGGGTCAATTAGCAGTGTGCACATGCTAGCACACAGCAGGATGTGTGGAACAAAGATTTGCAATGGCTAGTCTCCCAATAGTACTCAAACATTTTAATTAGAGGTCAACCACCCACTATTCTCCTCTTCTTCCTTTACTTCTCTCCTCTCTCTCTCTCTTCTACTCCCTCCCCCGCCTTTTCATCTCCTTCTCCCTCTCTCTCTCTCTCTCTCTCTTTCTCATTCTCTCTCTCTCTCCTTCCTTCTACTTTTCTTCTCTTTGTCCTCTCCCCTCCCTTCACTTCTATCCTTTCTCCCTCTTCTCCTTTCTCCTTTTCCTCTCTCCTTCTCATTTCATCCCCTCCTCCTCCTCTTCCTTCTTCTGCTCCTCTTTTTCCCTCCCTCCCCCATGTGTCTCTTGTTCTTCTCCCCTCTCCCTCCTTCTCCCTCTCTCCTCCACTTTTTCCTCTCTTCTCCCCTCTTCCTCTACTTTGTCTTCTTCCTTCCTCTCTCTCCCTCCCTCCACTTTCTTTCCCTTTTATGACCCTCTCCTACCTCCTCCCCCCACTGCTCTAAGCGATCTTACATGTACCACCCTTAGAACAATTGGGAATCTCGGGGACAGTGGGCAATCCCAGCATGAATACAACAGATGTGCTGTCCTGTCCTTGAATTTATAAGAGCTTGCTGTGGGAATGTCATGGTGCTCAGTTTGATTCACTTTCCTAATGGCATCGCAGCACAGCTGGTGATCAGACACTAATCTGGGACTCGTAAGTAGGTTCAGGTTTTTAATGGCAAACCCTGTTAAGGGCTGATGCGTTTGGTGACCGCCTTAACTAGAAAGAATGTGAGTCACTCGATATGTTCAACATGCATGAAAGCAAACCAACTCATGCCTTCATGCAGAATAAGCAAACATCAGGAGAGGGGCTTAAATGATGGCATGTGGTTAAAGGAAGTAGCAGATTCAGTAGCCACAGGCAGACGGCTGGAAGTTGTTGATTTTAGACTCCCCTTCATTTCTTATCTGCCTCACCAATCACTCTGAAGGAAATCCTAGTGGTCAGAGCTCATGCACCAAGGCACCAAGTGTAGCATGGCACAGGCCAAACTGAGACTCAACAGCATCTATTTTTGACTACTTTGGTGAACTAGATGAGCACAATACAAAACAAAAAAAAAATCAAATGCTTCTAGCTTTTGGCATATCTTTAAACAATAAAAGGAAAAAAGAAAGAAGCCCAAAGTGTTATTCCAAGGGAATGCCATCAGACAGCTGGACAAATGATTAGTAGTGTCCTTAAGCCCCAAATCCTCAATCCTACATTTAAAAAATGAAATTGGAAAGCAAACAGCTACCACCACATTACACCATCTCTGTAGAGTGATAGATCATTTAATGGTTGAATGGAAAATCTAACTTTGGTTCCAAAAATGTACTCATGGCCCACAGAACTTTTTCTTATCATGCACTGGACTGAAAGTGTGAGGCTGGTCAAAGGAACATATTTTATTTGGTTTGGGGTTAATTCCTTTGCCAAGATTTTCTTTCTTTTTTCAATGATGTATCAGATTTCCCTTAGTTCTCTTGGTGAACTCATAATGAGCATAAAAGCTTAAGCAAACCCCATATCAGTTGCAGTGTTCATGATATCCCCTCTCTCTGCATTCTGAAATCTTGTCAGTTTCCCACAGGAGTTTGCTACCCTCTAGCTGATAGATGATCTTTAGATGCAAAGTATAACAGAATGCAGTTGGTAAATAAGAGATTCTCACAGTGTAGAACTGTGAGAATCTCACAGGAGATTCAAGAACTTAGCCTCCTCTATACCAGCAAAATGAAGTAGGTATGAGAAATTTATTCAGCCATCTTTGATGGCATTGGTTCATAATAACTAATGATGGGACTTTCAAGTAGCTCCCTCATCTATCTGTTAGGATTTGTGATTGGAGCAGTCCTATCTGGCATCACATTCTATCTATCTATCTATCTATCTATCTATCTATCTATCTATCTATCTGTCTGTCTGTCTGTCTGTCTATCTATCTATAATGAAAATGACCCTTCCTTTAATTTTTCATCTAAGAAGTTACTGTTTAAGCCCTGGTGATGGGGTTAATAGTAGAATCATATGAGTCTAGTGCAAATCTGAATTTTTCCACGTCAATCAGTTTGTTAGATGCTAGTCATGACCATTTACATGGGCTGCTGGTATATGACAGACTTTTATTTCTCCTTTTCCTTTTCCTCACCAGTGTCTTGTATAACCAATCAACTAGCATTTATTATATTACATATATCTTCTATATGCCGGGCACTGTGCTACCTGCTCTACAGTGAGAGCATGCATTTGGACAAAGGTTTCATGATTTCTCACTTTTAAGAGTATGTTTTTAGGTAATCACCAAGGTCAGGGGTTCCCAAACAGGAAGCTCCAACAAGTCCTGACACTACCTGGGCTCTCAAAGTACTGTGACCTGGATTCTGGAATGTTCTCTTTACTCCTGGCCACTTCCAAGTCTTGGCAGGTTGCCCAAATGGAAATGTATGGGATCCTGTTTACTAAATATGAAAACCTGAGGGAAGGCTTGAGGCAGCAACCAAAAGCTTGGCAACTATTGAGGTAGGGCTTTGGATGGGGTTTGGAAATTGTGGATCAGATGACAAACCAACTCTTAATCCCTCGACTGGGAAGCTGGGCTATCTGTTCTGGAAAGCGATGCAACCGTGTTAGCACCTGTCCCAGGGAACAGCTCACCATTGACAAGTGTGGCTTACATGGAGCCAACAGCAAAGCCCAACACTCTTACTTGGAAGGATCATATATCACAAATATTATTCCTTTTGCTGGACAAGTGGGGCCAGCCCTGTGACATTGCAGCATGGGATGATAACTAAGTATTTCTTAGATGTTTTTCCTTTGGGGTTTGGTGGGGAAAGCCCAGATTTAAGCACCTTTCCATGTCTTGTCTGAGTCCATAGTGCCACTGCTGCAGCTCTTTCTGAATGCACCGTGCCCATCCGGCAAGGGGGGAAGCCAGTGCCATCAGTTAGCCCCTTGTCCTCATAAGACCCTAACAATTACCAATAGCCCCTACAACTGACCAAAATAGCTCAGCCTATTTTAACTTCAAAGTAGCATTAGACTGAGTTGGACCCAGGGAATGAGGCCTCTGATGAGTCGTAGGAATGGTGTGTTCACTGTTGCTACAGAGATAGGACAGACATCGCTACCCTCATGGATATAAAGCCTGGCAGTCCTGTCTGAGTTTCCTTCTCTCTGGGCCCCCACCACTCCTTTCTCCCCACATAACCTGATTCCTCTCCATCTACCTAGAAATCTTAGCCCTTCTCCTGGAGCCACCTCAATCCATTCTTAGCCAATGTGTCCTGAAGTAACCTTGCACCCTGCTCCATTTCCTTTAGTACATTCATTTTCGGAGGTACTTTTCACTTTGCAATTAGTTACTGGTTGGGGTCTTTCCTCTAGCTGTTTTAAGGACATAGGACTGCAGAAATACAGACTCAGAGCTGGAAGGGACCCCAGAGGCCATGTTGTACAACCACCTCATTTTACAGATGTGGAAACTGAGGCCAAAGGAAGGACCTGCCCAAAACCACACATGACTGAGGCAGGATATGAATACAGGGACTCTGACATCTTCAGAGCCATGCTTTCCCCACAGCACCACACTGTCACTTGTCTTGTCATCCTCTAAGGGATTTCAAGACACTTGTGGGACAGTGCCCCACATCGAATCTCCCACGGGAGGACACAACACTGTGCCTTGCACACAGGTAATCGATATCTTGTGATGAATGGACTGAGCACATGGTAGACATTGATACTTTTACTAGAGTACAGCCATCAAAATCCTGCTCCTGATGGGGTGGAGGTGGGCCTTGAGTTCTTCAAGTAGATGGGGTTCTATCAGGAGGACACGGCTAAGTATGGCAGCCTGGCAACAAGCAGTATGTCTGTCATCCATCGCTAAGCTGAGCCTAGTCTGAGATCAACAGGCTAGGCTGGCTGCAAGCAATGAGTTCTTTTAACTACAGCAACTCATAGGTTACCGAGGGGACACCGTGAACTGCATTCTCCCTCACTGATGAATGCACAATCATGAAATCAGTAACTTGAGATATCACAGTCTTTACAAGACAGAGATGTAAAGACAGTTTCAAAGGAAGGAACTTGGGAATAAATTTCTTTCCCTGGGGGCAAGAGGAGTGGGTGAAAATTAGGAGAATCCCACATTTGATTTCATGATTGATAGAATGGTAATTCTATTTGAGAACTATTGAGACAACTCAGAAAAAGTCCAGACGTTAGGTGAAACTTGCATATGATGACTCACTAACACTTTTCCTCATAAATAATTTATTGAATTTCCAGAGCTAGCTTTTTATCAAATGGATGCCAGTTTTATTTGAGAACTATTGAGTTAACTCAAGAAAATAATAGCTAGCATTTACAGAGCACTTTAAGGTTTCTAAAGTGCTTATATGTTATCCTATTTGATCACAACAACCCTGGTGAGTTAGGTACAATGATTTTTCCTCTTTTGTAGATAGAGAGGGCCTAAGGGGGGGGGGGGGAGATAAGTGACTTGCCCATGGTCACATGGCTAGTATGACAGCTTGGCAGTGCAGTGAATAGAGGGCCAGCCCTGGAGTGAGGAAGACCTGAGTTCAAATATGGTCTCAGACACTCACTAGCTGTGTGACCCTGGACAAGTCACTTAACCTTGTTTGCCTCGGTTTTCTCATCCATAAAATGAGCTGCAGAAGGAAATGGCAAACCACTCCAGTATCTCTGCCAAGAAAACCTCCAAAAGGAGTTATGAAGAGCCAGACATGATGGAAAATGACTAATCAACAACTCCATCACCACAACACAGCTAGTAATTTGTCTGAGGCAGGATTTGATTTCAGATCTTCCTGATTCCAGGTCCATCGCTGAGTCACCTATGTTATGGCACTTTAGTCATTATTTTTGGTCCTGTCTGTTGGCCCAATATTGCCTTCCCACTTTAATAATGAAGCCACAGAAGATCTTGGCAGCTCTTTCTCTTAACAGCTTCTCTCTCCACGAACTTTCCTGATGCAGAACAGTGGCTTTCACACCTATCCCTTCGCTGAATAATCTTTTTTATTTTTTTTTAAGGGCTAGAAGGGACCACAGAGGTATCAATGGAGTTCAAAGTGCATCATTCTGTTTTGTCTTTGAAGACTTTTTTTTTCAGATTGGTGAGTGCTCATGTGAAACGTATTTCCTTGCTCATGTCATTTCAAATAACTGCATCAGTTAGCAGACTACATTGCTCCTTGGTGCTGAAGGTAGGCACAAAATAGGAAAAAGCACAAGCGAATGCTAAGTCTGATTTAAGCAGGTGGGGAACCACCTCCACTGATGGGGATAAGACTTCCTTGTCTTCAAGAATTCCCTCAGCACAGACACTAAGTGATTGGGGGGGGGCGGAGTCATACAGCTGAACAAGCTAATTAACAATATAGGGTTAAAAAAATCACCTGGAAAAATGCCATAAAAGAAGTACTAAGGAAGTTGTGATTAGTGGTTGAGTAAGATGTAGAAAAAGGCAAGACTTCTATGCAAGTCTGCTGGACGCCATCTGGCCCACTACTCACAACTCCAGGCTGCCCTGTTGTATTTTGATAACATGTTGAAAATGTTGCCTCTAAAATACTTCCAGGTATTGACACCTATGTACTGGTCAGCTTCAAATTAACTTTGTAGACATTTCACAAAGTTTTTCAGTTGAAAAACCTAAGTCCAAGGGAGGATACATAAGTAACTACTCAGGAAGAAACCCATTAAAGACTGAGCTAGGGTCTGACCAATGACAGCTTTCTTATTGTGCAAGCTTCAGACTCACAACAGAAGCACTCCCAGTCCAGTATACCTTAGGTAAAACTTGCACATGATGACTCACTAACACTTTTCCTTATAAATAGTTTATTGAAATTCCAAAGCTGGCCTTTTATCAAACAGATTCCAAACATCAAGACCATTTCGAAAACTTCTAAACTTGCTGAAGCATGATATGATGCGGATACTGATTCCAGAAAACCTAATGAGCATACCTTTCTAGTTTGGTCAAAAATAGCTATTGTTGGCAGCCAGTGACAAACTTGTGCTTTTCCATGTGGGCCCCAAAGCCAAGACGATGTGAATGCTTCCCAAAGTAGCCATTAGTGAGATTAGGCGTGCTTGTCTGCTTGATGCCTTTCCAAGCATGGTCCGAAGCAACATGCCTTTCCTAACATGGGCAACTTACCTTCTTCTTGAACGACTGCTCAGACTCTTGCAGCCGGGTGCCCCGCTCGGTGACACACACTTTGTTATAGTCCTGCTTCTTGCTAAGCCGGCTCTTCCAATCTTCTTCTCCACTCTTTTTTAATAGTGCCAACCTAAGAGAGAACACACCAACCATAAGACTTCGACACAGCATTCTGAAACTTCACAGGATTTTGAAAATTTTAAAACCAAAACTCTCATTCTGTTTGCCCAATTATCAGTTACCTAACCCTCTTCCCTAACCCCCAATATATACATATGCCTCATAGTTATCCTACTTATGCTCTGGACACAGGGTACTGAAAGACATAGATCTTAAACTCCAGCACCTTCTACTCTAAAGCCAGATATACTCATACCCTGGCATTAACTATTCTCCATTCTCCACCCCACCTCTCCCATTTTCTGGAGAAGGGAAGGTGAGAAATTAGGTAATGCATAATCCCATCCTCAAGATGCATTATAAGATTTTAAAAGTTTTTGGAAAAAAAAAAGTTGGAGACAGTCTGATGGCCTTTTATAGTTGCATCACAGTGTTAGGCAAACAGTTAAGTTGTTTCACTGTCCCAAGGACGCAGTCGGCATGGAGGAAGTTAAAGTAGCCTCTAGGAGAGAGGAAGTCCTTTAGTGACCCCTTCTGGCCAAGGAATGACACTTGATTAAGAAGCAAAGGCATGGGGATCCATTTAGCAGAGAATGCTATAGAAATGAGTTAATAAAGGAGGAACTTCTTTCCATTTTGACTAGTGGTCTTAGATTTTAAGGGTTCCTTTATTATTATCAAGCCATCATCTCTAAGATTTTGTATCTTTCTCTCTGATCTTTACCCATCTGTCCCTTCTGCCATTACCTACAAATATTGGTCTTTTATATTGATCTTCTTCCTATTAAGGCCTCTCCATAAATCTCCCTTTTTGTAATAGTACCCATGAAAAATATGTGTAGAAAAAACATCTAAATCAACTAAGATGATTACACAACCCACTTTGACCTAACCAGCACCTTGGTAAATATGCATTTGCATATAGACTCACCAATCAATTGTACAAAATAATTTTGAGGGAGCTTCTGTTAGTTATATTTTGTGTTGACTAAACAACAACAAAAAAGCAGACACTAAAAGTTAGAGAATTTCAGGAAAGTTTTAGGCAAGAAGTTATTAAGTTCATTGACTCAAATTTCATTTAAATCTGGGCTTGAAAAATTGATAGGGGAAAATATGTAAAACTGATAATTTCTCCTCATGCTGGGTCTGTGAGTTCAAATTCTATAATGTCTTTAACATGAACTCCATTAATTTGAATTTATGAGCAAATTCTTGGAATAGAAAGACCAAGGAACTAGAAATTAAGAAAGGGGACTCTGGTCCTGGGGTTTGTCATTAACTCGATGGATGATTTAGAGCCAGTCACTGACTCATTTTCCTCATCTGTAAAGGAGCTGTAAGTAAGTGATCTTTGAGGACAAACATTCTTTGATTCTATGTTTGAATGTGAAAAGAACCTAGGCTGGAATTTATTTTTACTCTAGGATAACAACAGTGTTGCTAGGAAAATGAAAAGTACATATAAGATTTCAGGGGGCAACTTTCACCTACTCAAGAAAACAAAATATTTACAAACCCTTTAAAAAAGCATGCATTTATCTACTCAGATGGAAACTTACTTACAAATCATTTTTCCCTTGGCCGAAGGTCTCATAGTACAATGCTTAGAGCCTCCCACAAGGGGGCAGGAGACCTGAGTAATAGTCTGATCTACCAGGTAACACTGTTTACCTGACCTTGGGTAAATCTCAAAAAAAAAAAAAAACAAAAAAAAAACCCTCTGGGACTGAGCTCCATTATGAGTAAAATGAAATAGGGACCCAGATTTTTCTCTTGGAAATTCAATGATTTCTGTGAGTTCTGGGAAGTTAGATTTTGGGAAAATGACCAAATGACTCTGTGAAGACCAAATGATCTCGAAGTCTTTCCTGTCTGATGATTCGAACCTAGGCTAGAAAGAAGAGTCATGTAAATAAAAGTTTGAAAAGATTTTCATTCCTTTGAAGGCATTTATTTTATGTTTCTGACTGCCAACTAATGCAGACTAACCTTCCCTTTAGTTAATTTGAATGAGTGACGCTTAGTTCTTAGGTGGAAAAAAGAAGGAAGGAGCCTCTGGCCCCTTGGAAACACACAGTGAGACTATTGCAATTTGTGTTTGTATAGTGCTTTTCCAGATTTAGAAGCCTTTTCTCACGAGAGGTATAGCATTGCTTTAAAAAAAAAAGACTTCTACTTCCAAGTTTTAAAAGGCATTTCTAAATGAATCCATTTTAAATGAATCCAAAATGAGTATTATTTGTCGAAGTTACCATGCCATGCAAAATCATAACCTTGTTCCAATGGTACTACCCTTACTAAGGACTTAGACCACCTTTTCAAGAACAGGCCTAAGAGGGTCAGCTTAGGAGACACAAGAAAGTTGGCCCCAATACTTCTTTAGGTATGCCCAATCTTGTGCACGTGTGTGTGTGTGTGTGTATATGTACACACACACATGTGGGTATATGCGTGTATGTGTGTAAGTGCTTAACAACAACTAGTATTACATAGGTTGATCACCCACTTCCTCAGATTTGCCTAAAAATGAAATTTTGCTTATTAAAAACCAAACTCAAACCCACCCCATAGGACAAAGATTTTCTATTTTCAAGAACAATTCAAAGTATTTCCAAAAGGCTTTTAAGGTCATTCCAAAAGAGGCATCCCCACCGCCTCCCCTCCCCCCTTGCCCAGGGCCACATAGCTAGTAAGTGTCTGAAGCTGGATTTGAATTCAGGTCCATCTGACTCCAGGGCTGGTGCTCTATCCACTACGTCACCTACCTGGCCCCCAAAGAGGAATTTTAAAGATGCTTTTAAGCCATGACAGCTCTTTGAGGAGACAGTAAGCACTTAGACATATAAATTCTGACATACAGTTTGAGGTATAAGTTTAGCCACATCTCAGCCATTATTTCATTTGGTTTTCTGATAGCTCAATAATAGATTAGCTATTATTTATTATCTGTATCAGAGAAAACTGAGACACAGATATTAAGTAACTTAACCAAAGTCACAGGGCAAGTAGCAGAGATGTCATTAGAACTCAGGCCTCCTGGGGCAGCTAGGTAGTGAAGTGAGTAAAGACCGGCCCTGGAGTCAGGAGGACCTGAGTTCAAATCCAGCCTCAGACACTTGACATACTAACTAGCTGTGTGACCTTGGGCAAGTCACTTAACCCCAGTTGCCTTGCCTTCCCCTCTCAAAAAAAAAAAAAAGAACTCAGGTCTCCTGATTTTCCACCATATGCTTGAGAGACTTGGTGGCACAGTGAAGAGTTTTGGCCAAGAACCCGGCACAGTCCCGGGTTGAAATTCTGCCTTTGATACTTGTAATTTGTTTGACTAAGGGGAAATCCCTTTAACATTTCTAAGCCTTAGTTTCCTCATTTGTAAAACAAGGGTGATACTGGTAGTATTTACCTTTAAGATCAAGTGAGATAATAAAGCGCTTTACAAACATCAAAGTACCCCATAAATGCCAGTTATTATTGCTAAGACTCTATTTTGTATTTTGTCCATTAGCACTTATAAAGTTCTGATTAGTTCATGTTTATAGATTCAATAAATTCTCCATGTCAGACTTGTTTAAGCCAGCTGAATCCCCCTCCCTCCCCATTTTTTTTTTTTTTTTTTGGAATGGCTTTCAAAGAATCCATCCCTTCCAAATGTTTTAAACGTTCACTTGTGAATGCTCTGGCTGGGTTTTCACCACAGACTTCTAGGGCTACATCACAACCAAAGTAATGTGGGGAAAGCAGTGCAGAAATGATTAAGCCCACATGGCTCTCTGGGCATCTATTTCTCACTAGCAGCCCCAACACGCAGAGTGCAAATGAGGAGTTATTCTAAAATAACACGCATCTCAAACCCTAAATGGATGATTTCTGTCCCTTTAAATTTCCTCCTTGTGGCTGAACGAGACAAGAAGAGAGCAGATCTTTCCAAATGCATTCATTCCTCCTGTGATCTCACCACCTCCCCCACTTGCCACAAATAGCAAAGTTTAGGAGAGGGGGGAGGAGCTGAGAGTCTCTCCCCACACGTGAGATCCATTACCACCGGGGCAATCCAGCATTGTCAGGGTTGTTTAGCTCAGCCAAATCCAAGCGCTTGTTTGTGCATCTTGGGGTTGGTGACAAGGGTGATTTGTCCGGGGCTCTGAATGCCAGTAAATGACCTACTAAAATCCTGTCTGGGAAGGGGCAAACAGGAAGCATCTCCCACCCCTGATCAGGGATTAGCTGGGCCTCATCATAGCTAACATTACGTAACACTTTAAGGTTTGCAAAGTGCTTTTCATATCATTTCACTTGGTCCTTACAAGGACTCTGGGCAGTACCTGTTATAATTATTCCCATTTTACAGAGGCAGAGGTCATGACTTTGCCCAGAGTTCTATAGTATTGCTATATGTCTGAGGCAGGCTTCAGACCCAAGCCCAGGGCTCCATCCGCTGGACCACCTCACCCCCTCTTACACATTTCTGTACCCCTTTAAGGTTTACAAAAGCCTTTTCTTCACAACACCTCTGAGAAGTAGGTGGTGCAAACACACACTCCCATTCTACAGATGAGAAAATCAAGGATCAAAGAGGTTCACTGACTTTCCAGCACTGCACATAGCTAGCAACAGTGGAAGCTAGGATCCCAACCTTGGTCTCTCCGACTAGGGCATGTTTTTCATGGGGCTATTTGGCAGTATATGGGAAGCATTAGAAGGGGTAGGTAGGAGCTGCCTTCAAACGAAAAGACTGTCTTTACCTTCTATGCTTCTCATCCTACCCCCGTGGCTTACATTCTCCTGACAGCAGAAAGGGGAAGATGCTTTGCTAAGCAGGGCTGGGCCTCGTCATGGGGAAGTCAGTACAATTTATCCTCAGCTATATATCTTTCCATCAGCCTGTAATTTCCCAATTAAAAAAAAATCTACCTGTCTGAGGGCTCTGCTTGAGCTAACATTAATCAATCCTTGGAATATGCTTGCATGTCAAAGAAAACATTCAGGATAAGCACCATTTCCTTATCTTTCCCCCCTTTTAAAACTTCCCAGTCATCATTTCAGGATCCCATTCAACGCAGGGGTCAGTTGGGACAGCAGAGCCCTGAATTGGAGCTTAGCTTTAGATGCTTTTGGGCAGAGGGAAGGGGTGGGAGTGGGATGAATGAGTGTTCATTCAAGAACTAGAGACTAAGATTGGGCTCTAAGTCATTATTATACTAATCTGGGGCCCTCTGGTGGCAGAAGGATCTGGTTGCATTACAATTCCAAGAAGCTACTATCTTCTGGTCATGGCCTCTTTTTTGAATCTAGGATGTAAAGGGAGAAAGGCAGTTATAAAAGCCCAAGTGTTATCCAGAATGCCAACCTGTATCTACCATGTTGAATCTCATAGGTTTCCAAGGTCTACAAGGTCAGAATAAGGATTCAAAGGACTTGAAAAAAGTTCTCTCTTACCCCAAACTTCCCGCCAAAGGGAGAGGATGAGTATATCACCTTCTATAGTCTCTTCTGTGTATTAAAAAAAGTAGAGCTGTAGCTGTTTTGGAGTCATGAAGAGTCTTAGAAGCTTATTATAATTTTAAATATACTTTGAACTTAGAAATGTATGAGGAAACTGAGGCAGAGGTTGTGACTTAGAAATAACTTAGAAATGCTTTCCTGGATTATGGTGTGGATATCTTGGGGTTGTCTATATTTTGGGAAAAGAAGGGACTTTTATTGAGGTTTAGCAAAAGGAAGAAATTTTGTCAGACTATGTGCCCTGATTCTGGATTTGAGAAATGTGATTTCCCTAGATTTTTTTTCAAGAAGTTCACACATATACATGAAATTTGAAGAGATAAGAACTTATTTTAAAATACTTTTAATATTTAATTTAATAATTTTAATATTTTTAAAAATTATCATTCATTCAGTGGAAAAGTTCCCCTTTGAACTCACACATACACATAAAATTTGAAGAGATAAAAATTTATTTTAAAATATTTTTAATATTTAATTTAATTAATTTATTACTTCTAATATTTTTAAAATTTATTATTCATTCAGTGGAAACAAAGCTAACTAGTTCTTTGTACCATTTACAGTTATAGGAGCTGTTATTATCAAAAGGTGAAAAATGAGTAAAAAGAGACTTTCTTTGGAAGATTGCTAACATATGGCAAAAAGCGCAATCTAAAAAAAAAAAAACCTTTCAAATTGGACCTATGTGGTGCTGGGCCTGGGGTCAGGAAGACCTGAGTTCAAATCCAGTCTTAGACACTTACTAGCTGTGTGACCCTGGGCTAATCACTTAACCCTGTTTGCCTCAGTTTCCTCATCTGTAAAATGAGCTAGAGAAGGAAATGGTAAACCGCTACAGTATCTTTACCAAAACAAAACCCAAATGGGGATCACGTAGAGCTGGACGTGACGGAAAACAACTAAACAACAAAAATGAGTAGGACTGAGTGTGTCAGATACAGGAAGCTAAGCCTACACAGTTATCTCCATACAGGGGCAGCAAATTGGTCAGAACAAGGAAGGTAGAGGAGCAAAACTGAGTAGGTATTGACCAAGCAGTGAAGCCCATTAAGTGAGCATCACAGCTGCTATCTTGGGAATGTGAACCCTATGAGAAGAAAGTACCTCTGGGTCATTCAAGACTTGATCCCAGATAGCGCTTTTTTTTCCCCTCCTGCAAAATCCTCAGCAAATGCTAGTTGAAAAAAGTGATGTTGGGAGCTCACTCTTCTCAAATTTACTTCTTTCTCTCCATTGACCTTTATACTCACAAATGTTAGCTCCTAGATAATTACGGTTGGCTTTATTCTGACTTTGATTACACATCCAAAATCTTCACTTCATTCTAAGGTTTCTTTGGTGCAGCAGAAAGAACACTGAGCAGGCAGTCAGGAGGTGGGCTCTAGCCTCAACTCTGCCACTAATCAGGGCCTCCAAGTACAGGGCAAGGAGAAAGAATGAAGTCTTGTTACTTTCCAGTATGCAGACGTAATACTGCTGAAAGAGGAAAAGCCAGCCTATCTTCCCAGTGCTTCAGTAAATAGGTAAGAACTAATGGCCACCTACATCAACAAATGTTTATTAAATGCCTACTGGTGACAAGGGCACCATGCTAGGCTAAGAGACATAAAATATAACAGAAATGCTATTATACTTAGAATCAGAAAACATGGGTTCTGAATTCAGTTTCTGTCACTGCTATCCGTATGACCTTGACCAAGTAACTTCTCTCTAGACCTCTGTTCCTCATTTATAAAATATGGACTAGGACTAGCTGAGTTTCTAAGGTATTTTTCAGCTCTAGATTGTATGATAGTATGATCAGCCAAGGAGATGTGAATTATTCTCAACTGTTAAGGGTCTGAATGAATGTGCTTTCATTTGGAGATCAAATGAAAATAGTTCCCTCTATCTGATGTCTTCATGTATCTAATGTTAAAAGGAAAAAAGGTCTGGACTCATGAAGAACATTAGAAAAGAGGTTTTCCTGCCTTTTGAAAAATAAGACCAAAAAGAAAAAAAAAGAAAGAAAAATAAGACCAGGGCAATCTGAAATCTGTCTGGAAGAAAGGAAAGGAGACCAACATGATTGACAGAGCCAATGAAAAATTCTGAATGGTGGGCTGTGATAAGCAAGTGTCTGGACGGTCAGAGCCATGGGACCAGAAGATTGAAGGATTTCTGATAATCACACTGTGAAATTAACTTGACCTTCTTTCACCCAGTACTTTTATCGCTATTAAATCTTTTGCTTTTTAATTCTACTGTAGCTGGAGGTTAAAAGAGGAAATATATCCAGAAAATGTTTAGCTCATTGTTCTCCATAACTGCTACGTTTAAATATATCCTCTTCAATTCCATTTCATTCTTCTGAATAAAATGAGGGTATTGCACTTTTGCCACTCAAATGTAATCTTTCAGAGCTGTTGCCTGGAATAAATTCTCACTGTACACTATAGAAATTCATTCATCCACTTACCCTAAAAATAAACAAAACTGAAGGTTCGATCCTAGGTGCTGCCATTCTCAGAAAGAATATATATTTATCACCCCATTATGTGCACATACTTTCCATAAAATGAAAGCAAAAGCATTGGGCAAATCCAACATGCAAGGACCACCAATCAGCATTTATTAAGTGTTTACTATGTGCCAGGCACTGTGCTAAGCTGTGCAGCTTGGCTGTATTTTTTGAAATATGCAAAAATTTAAATTTAAAATAAACAGAACTTAAATCACACAAAAATAGTAAGTCCTTGTTGAAAAAAAAATTGTGCCCCTATTTCCTGCATCAGACTCTTTCTAGGCCTGGCACTCAACATGTGGTTATTAGATCTACCACTGGGTAAATGTGGTTCACCACTGAATAACCCCATCTCCTCAAAACATGCTAACACGACACCACATCTCTGTAAGTGATTTAATTAGTTATTTTAAACAATGGCTCTTCAGGAAGATATCTATTAAAGTAAGCTTCATGCTTCTCAATGGGGTGGGCTTAAATAAGTAGATTGTTACCTTTCTTTGATCGACATTGTTTTGCTAGATGCATCAAGGGCATCCTCTGATACTTTGCTCTCTCCACCAGCAAACATCCTACATGGATTCTTGGAGAGCCTTTCCTCTGATTGTTCCGAAGACTCCCGTCTACTGGAGACCAGGGCTGTGGTCTGAGAAAGGGTTTTTGTAGCTGTCGTGCCAGGAAGTTCGGACGTGGGTTCAGTCGGCTCTGCTCATTGGAAAGGAGAATGCAGCATTAGCACTTATGTCTTCAGGCTGGCATTCTCAGACCCATTAACTCTGCAACAATCAAGGGTAGCAAACTCAGACCACAGACATCACGTGGGAGATTGCACAGCCAACTTTAGGAACTGATCATTTAATTCCACAAGTACTTATTAAGCTCCTACCATGTACTAGGCATTCAGAGACAAAAATGCCAAAGTCCCGGCTTTTAAAAGCTTCCATTCTACTGTGGGGAAAACAAAACAGAAATAAATATAAAGTCATTGGGTGGTTAGGAAGGAGTGTGCACAAATCCCCGAAAGGGTTCTCGTGGAAAGCAGGGCCTGAGTGAAACCTGAAGGGCATTCCAGATCCCAAGAGGCCGAGGTAAGAGACAAGGGGCCTCAGGGACAGCCTCTCTATTAAAAATATTAATACAGAGCTTAAAGATTTGCAAAGTGCTTTGCATATATGATCTCATTTGCCACTCACAATAAATCCACGAACAGAGGTTTCTGTTTCTGTGCAGACATGTGGTTTCACTGGTGAAGGGTATTCTCAGAAAGAAACCCTTTTTACCAGAGTAAATCAGCACCTCTGCTGCACCTAATGGTCTTAGAGAGTTGGGGGCAGGAAGGGGAAAGAGGGGGGGGAGAAGAAGGGGAGGGCACCTTGACAGGTGAATCGATCTGCCCTATCTCTCCTCCCACTGAGGCAGGTCACATGGGATCATTGTCCTCATTTTGTAATACAGGAAACTGAAGCTTAGAGAGATGAAGCGATTGGTTCATGATCACCTAGCTAGCAAACATCAAAAGAGGACTTTGAACTCTTAAGTCCAGCATTCTATCCACCAGGCCAAGCAGTTAGCTCTGTATGTTGAGGTCTGTGAAAATATGTAGTCCATCAGGTTTTAAAAGCACAAATCACCCAAGGACCACAGGGCAAATTACTTGGTGACAACTGATCCTATTCTCATAGATGGCACATAGGAAGTTCAAGTTAACTATGGACACCTTTAGGTTTTCTGGAAGCAATCCTCTTGGCTTTGCAATTGATAACGGCAGCAAATGGGGCCAAGGAACAATAAACAACAATGAAATATGGCTTTGTTGTTTCACAGTATTGAATAAAGGGAAGAAAAGCTCCAGTGGAGGTGGGGCTTGAAGGCAGGGGCCCCTGAGCTCAAACCCTTGCTCCATTGGGCTAAACTGAGTCAATCAATTTGTTATTTTAAAAAATATATATCAATTTTTAAAAATAAAAAGAGATAAAAGGCCTGGCCTCTGCTTCACAGAATGCTGTGAAGAAGGATAACAGTGTATGTAAAACACTGCCTAAAATGAGTTAAACACCTTGTGAGATTTCCAGGTATTAGTATAAGAATAAAAAGTTTTGCTTTTAACATACTGAAATGCTCAGAGTAAAAAGGAGAATTTTGAGTTGTCATATGTTATATAGATTTTTCAAATCTCCGCTAGTTCTGAGCACTTGTGATTTAGGAAGCAAATATAGCAAATCAAGCAAAAAAAAAAAAAAACAAAACCCAAAACCCAAAACAATCCAACAGCAACTAGTTTATACAAATCCAGGGGGAGAACACATTTGTAAAAATCCATTTTACCTCTTAGTATGAACCTGCTTTTTGTGACATTCTCCAAATCCATCCTCTCTTCCAAGGACTGCATTTCCTTCAGGACCTGTTTGCCCTGTCCAGTGCTTCTGGAGATTGAAAACTCCTGTAGCTCTTCATGATGGCCTGGCACCAGCAGGCCAGCATGCTCCATGCTACCTTTTCTTGGAGCATATTTTCTTTGGTTGTCCCTTTCCCCAGTTTTATTGAGGAAGAGGCAGGAACTCCCTTCTTCGTCAAAGGACCTGTCCTTCCTCATCTCACTCTCATCTGAAGCTAAGATTCTTTCAGTTTCGGAATCCCCAAATTCCCTCGATCTTCTATTGCTTCCGATATCTTCCCCCAAAGGTTGCCATGCTTGTGACTTCAGGATGCTCTTCATTGGAGAGTCTGCATTTTCCATCGTTGAATGGAAGCCAAAGTCAGTGGCACCTGCATTTTCTTCCACCGATGGCTTAGCTCGTAGATCCCCTGCATACATTGGTGCAACTGTTGATGCCGCAGTAGATACAGATGTGTTAATAGTAGGGGAGAAAGGAGTGAGTTTTCCACTCTGAACCTATGATTGATTAAAAAAAATACAGCTCACATAAGTCTAACTTACAGATTCACATGAGAATAAAGGGACGCCACATTCAGTGGTAACATTCCCAAGTCCTGTTGGGAGGACAGAAAGAGTGTTAAGGACTGATAAAAACTACTTAACATAGTTACATAAAGTCTCCTGAAAAGGAAAAAGGGACTAAGGCTTAAAGAAAGGACATTCTCTTTTGTCACTCTACTACAGCAAACTCTCTCCAAATTATTTTTGAAGAATACAAGAGAATAAATAAAAGGGAACTATAACTGGCAGCCGTTTTTCTTGGGATAAAATCACCACAACACCTACAGGCTAATGGAGTTTAGAGGCAGGTCACCTAAACTCCCTAAATCAAAAGCTAAGGGAAAAACACTGAGCTCCTTTGTCTGTTGGGAGGAGTTGGTAAGCGCGTACACACCTGTTCCACTTCTCCAAGTGTGACTGGTTGAGTTTGGTAACGAGAATTCATCCTCCTCTGCCTAGTGTCCACTCTGCTTCGGGTCGAAATAGCTTTTGAGACTGGCTGAGACAATTTGTTAAACAAGGCCAGCTTCTCTGCTAAGCTCAGAGTGGAGGAATCAGGTTCACCTTGTTCAGCAGAGTCTTTGGCCTCATTTGCCTGTTCTCTGGCCAGTGCCTTTTGGTGTGCCGATGCCTGCAAACTGAAAGTAACACAAAGTCAGTTTAGAAACAGGGGAAAAAAAAACCTAACACACCCACTAGTTTATGGTTTAATGCCTTCAAATCATTGTTGTAAAAAACGTGCCCTGTTAATTTTCTCTAAAGCGAACGACAGTCTCCTATTTGGCCCCTAAACAAAGAGAGGGCGAGGGTAACTGTATGTAGTCATTCATCGGCTAAGTAGAACGGTGAACGGAGTGGACTTCTGCAGAACTCCAGGGCAGCCCCAGCAGCATTATCAAGTCAGAGAAGAGCCCGGAGTGAGGTATGACATGACTTGTCTTTAAAACAAGCAAACAAAGAAAACAATTCACTGTCAAAAGAAGTAAAGGATGCTTGGGATGCACATTCTTGTTTATAGGGAAAATTTGCATTTTTCTGAGTGGCAATAATAAATGAGGCCAGGCCAAAAGAAACATTTCATGAGACATACATGCCTGTAGTTAACTCTTCCTCCCCCAGTTTACTTTGGAATGGGCAACAGAGTAGTCTTCTTATCCATAGCCTTGTCTACACACCACAGGGATTGGAATGCTCACCGGGATAGGCCAAGTGGATTCAATTGAGAGATTCTTCTCAACTATTCATCAGAGTAATTTCTCCTATAGGTTTCTGTTGATATTCAGAGTTTACATACATCTGAAATTCCCAGTAAATGCCAAAAGAAGCTTTTAAGAGAGCAACAAATTTATTCCACTTCTACTTGAAGACAGGGGCCTGTGACTTACATAGTTACCCTAAACTCAGGGATAAGTTCATAAAGGTGTTTGCCTCCCTTGCTAGATACTATCCCTGGGCTTTATATTTAGAGCAACCTGGCATGGGCTAATTAACTACTAAATCCTGACTAAAGTACCCCAGAGCCTGGTGCAGTATCTCGGTTCCTACTGGAGGATGGAGCTATCAATGGGGGCGTTAGGACACCAGTTGTCTTTCTGGTTCATTGTGGCTCTAACTGGAGTTTCTGCACTTCCCAAAGGGAGCCCTGATTCTGTAAGGGCTTCACCAACAACATTTTTGTAAGAGCACTTCACATTCTTTGATTGCTTTCTCCTCTGGCTTGTACCATCTCTACTATCATGTGTTTACTGACACAAGGAGACCATTTACAAGAACTTAAAGTACTGGAATACAGATTGTAAAAAGGTCAAGAGTAAAAGCTGCCTATCAGCCTCTGGATAGTATCACTAGCTATTCTTTCACATTGCAAGAAGTTATGAATTAGAAATAGGCAGCAATCAATATCTATATATCTATATCTATATCTATATATCTATATCTATCTATCTATCTATATCTATCTATATCTATATATCTATATATATATCTATATATATATCTATATATATCTATATCTATATATATATAGATATATATATATATATATATATATATATCTGAGAAAGAAATAGCTACCTTTGGATTCAAGATTAAAAACAAAACATAAAAATGAGGTGTTCCCATTTTTTTTCTTTTAAAACATGCAAGCCTGTTAACTCCCTTTATTTCTCAGAAGGATGAAAATGCGATTCTTTTGCAATGAGTTTCTTCATGAGAAACAAAAATGGTAAGTGAAGTTAGAATGGTCCTAGGCCAAACACTTAACACAAGCAAACAAACTAAACTTCCTCATGCAGGCCAAAATGAAATTATCAGTACCTTGCATTATGACAAAACAAAATGCCACACATTCCTAGGACAGCTCATTGCATTGACTTGTCAAATGGACGAAAGACATTTAAGATTTTAAAGCTGTGTCTGCTGCCCAGCAGTTTACATTCAATGCCACATGCGGGTATTTCTCTCCAGTACCTGGTAGGTTGTACAGGGCTCTTAACTACAGTGGGATTAGGAATTCTTGCCATGACAGTGTGGCTGGTCACAGAATGTGAAGCAGGGATAGATTCCCTTTAAAAGCAATTGACAAAGATGGAAAATTCACAAGGAGAGAGAAGAAAAGAAGCATTAAGGAAAGCATGATTTTATGCATGGAAAAGATAAAACAAATAAATAGTTTCACAAAGATATTTGCTAAGGACTTTTGTAAAATTACAACAGAATTTGAAAAGAAACTGCAAGACACACACCCTAAGATATGGAATTTATCTAAAAGCTGGTCATCCTGGTCTAAACCAAATTATTTGTAGAGATCCTCAGTCAGTGAGTCAGTCAACAAATATCTATTAATCACTTACTATGTGCCAAGCACTGTGCTAGGCAGTGATGATACAAAGAAAGGCAAAAAACAGTCCCTACCCAACAGGAGCATCCATCGGAATAGGCATCATATACGTGCTAACGGTTAAAGTCCATGAACCCCCTAATATCAATCATCAGTTGAATAAACACCAGTGAACTGACAGATTGTACCCTGGTCAACAGTTTTCTTTATTAACTTAATGTTTTGTTAATTTAGTCACTGCTCTATTAGCCGCATGACAGAGGAATAGCAAAAGAAGTATTTCTTGGTCCTCTACCTTAATCTTTTTTGCTTGAGTTTACTTTTTCTTCCCAGATCTAATGCCTGGTTACTATTATTATTAGTTTTTTTTTTTAACATGAATTGTAGTATGTAAGAGTTTGGAGAGAATTTAGTCCAAGGCCACATAATTTTAATATATGGAAAACAGGGGCATTCCGAGTCTCTCACTTTATGGCCATGCAGTTCATAGACTTTAACATATAACACATGACAAAAACCACTTGAAGGTGTCAATCATCCAAATGGTCTATACTTCTGTACAAAAGATGTCAAGAATGGTTTGGGAAGGTGGCTAGGTTGGACAAATTCATAAGAGGCAAGAACAGGAACAACAAATCTAAAATCTTTTCTCAGGGGAAAAAGTAACTTCCTGAACAAATCTGGGTTGTTACTGTTGTTAAATTAATGCTGAATCTAAGATCAGCAAATACTTCAAAATTTCAAGATCTGTTCTTTCATCATGGGTGGGGATCTCCCTCCACTGATGCAGAGTTCACCTCCACTCCTTAGTCAACTGGCCTCATGAACTGTTGTGGTCAAAAAAGTTGGCTTGGGGGCCAACTTTCTGATGATGAGCATATCTGGAAATGGTTAGTCTGGTCCTCAGGCAGTGGATACACCACCCATTGCTAGCCTCTTACTCCAAGTCCTTCCCACTTGGGAGGGCCTGACAATGTTTGACAGGACCTTCAGGTAACAAAATATTAAAGTTAAGGAAGATCTGGTAGCAAACTGTAATTAAAAAAAAAAAATCCTTGAAGGAGATCTAATTGAAGTTAAAGTCAATTTCCTGCATGCTGGGGTGCAAATTGGCTGTAGATTTAAGACCAAACCCCAAATCTTCCATTACTCAAGATGTCTCCTGATAGGTAATACTTCAGGTTCTAAATCTCCTTGGAAGAAGTGCTATGTTTAGAAAGTCATGAGCTAGAGGGAAGAAAGTCATTGTCTAGCCACAAACTTTCACTTGATGATTTCCTTCACTGGCTCTTAACTTCCAAAATAGGATCTTAAGCCAAGGCTAACACAGGAGGGAGACTTACGTCGCTGCAATAACCACTTCCTCAGTAGTGATGGGCTGTGTGTGAGATCTGTCCTGCAAACGGCGCAGGCGTCGCTCTACGGCTGCATTTCTGGAACGTGGCTTTGGAATATTTTTTTCATCAAATGATTTTTCCATTTCCTAGGATTAGAAATATGTTTAAATGTCTGGGGTGGGGTGGGGGGGGGGAGGGAGGGGAGAGAGAGAAAAAGACTGTCCTAGCAAAATGTGTCTGCTGAGTTTCTCCCTGGTGTTTGCCAGGTGTCATTCTTGAGATGTAGCTCTCATTACCAGAGACACACACATGCTGTGAAAACTGGCACCACGGCGGGAGTAAAAATATAGCCCCTGAAAACTCTTCAAGGGGCACAGCTGGAATGCTACACAGGATAGGACAGACTAGCTTTTAGAATCTCGCATGAACTGGCATTAACTACAGAACTATGAGCTGCAGAGGGAAGTGGTGGGCTGAATAGTGCTTTCGATTAGAGGTACTCAAACAGACCTGAATGTTGCAGAGGTGGATTTATGCTTGGGGTATACGTTGGCCTGGATTACCCCTGATCTCTCTTCTAATGCTAACATCTGGGATTCTCTGTACTAGGATTTTTAGAAAGATGGCCTAGCCTGCACACTTGCCCTGAAAAGGAGCCTTTTGGCAGCAACACTCAGCTTGGCGCGTTCATCCAATTTTTCTTCATCTGCAAAGAACAATGAATTAAAAATCATGCTAGTTTTCCATTTAAAACATTTAGTCCTTTTAAACTACAATAGTAAGTTTGCTGAGAAAAATAACAATCAGTAACATTTGCAGCTGGAACCAAGCTTCAATAAAGAAATGCTTATTGCAATCACAAGGAATAATAAGCCTTTTCCTGCTTCCCTAGTTTTCCACTAAATGACTGTATAATTGAGCTTTAAGGATGTTTTCCCAGAGATGCCAAAAATATTTATAACAGCACTTTTTGTAATTGGGAAGAACTGGCAGCAAAGCAAATGCCCATTGATTGGGGAATGGCTGAACAAGTTGCAGTACATGTAATGGAAAATTAATGTGGTATAAGATGTGGTGAATATGATGAATGCAAAGAAACATACGAAGATGTTTATGAACAGATGCAAAATGAAGGAAGCAGAAGCAGGAAAATACATACGACTACAAAAGACACAACAATGACAAAACAACTGAATCCTGGGAAATTATGATTAAGCTTGGCTCCCAGAAAATAGTTTTAAGAAGGTACCTATCCCACTCTTTGCAAAGGTGGGGAATTAAGAGTGTGGAACATTACTGACAATGTCCCTTCTTTCTATGATGTTGGCTAGTTTTGCTGAATTCTTTTCCCCTCTTTTTTTATTCTTTATTATAAAGAATGTCTCTCTGGGAGGGATATGGTGAAACAGCGCAATGAGAAATATAAGTAATATAAAAATAGAATATATCAGTAAAATTTTATTTTTCAAAAGACAGCTAAACTTTATGGAAAGCACTGATAAATGCATTAGTCACTTACCTTTTTATATTAATTAACATCAACAACAAGCAAAACATGCCTTTTAGGTTGAGATCACATTTTCTATACTGCTCTCTAAAAGCATTTCTGAAAGCCCTTGTATCCAAGAACCCAATGGGGGGAAAAATCAAGATTATTCAAGGCCTGGCAACTTAATTCTCCATTGTGCTGCAATGTGATGCATTTGATAAGGAAAGCAGATAGACACCTAATATGTCATGTGACAATTTGTAATATCATTTGTTCCAAAACCTAAATTCTTTTTTCATCTAAAGTTCAATGAGAGGTTCAAAAAGAAGATATATTGTTATCAGTAGAAGTATTATAGATGTTCTTACCCTCAGCAGTTGGCATTTCTGAATTTGAAGTGGATCTAAAAATAATAATAATGATGAAAATTAATTAGTTGGCAGTGGATGACACAAACAAATCATCATTTTTAAGGCAAAAAGACAATGGTATTCTGATGAAGAAAATAGACCTGGTAGCATTTGGGTTGTGAGCAACTCATTTGCAGTCTCTGTTGACACAGCAGAGTGTGTGGAAGCAGTTACAGCAAAACATGGAATTTGTGGGGGAAAACAAGGACCAAGTACATCTTTTGAAATGTGATTAACATTAAGTTAGGGGCCAATTCTCACCATTTGTAATCGGGGGACTGAGGATGGAGCAAGAATTTATTACTAAAACCTCAGGTGCATCAAAACATTACTTCATCATCTGCAAGAATGAACGGCAACAGCTGTAATAAGCTGTATTTACTTTGAAAATAGTCCTTTTTTTCTTTTTATAAAAACTAAATGGGATAAAAGGTTTGTACATAAATATTTGAGTTTACGTTCCTTTCGTAAAAGCATTACTGTCAAAATTTTTTTTTTTTTTTACAATTCTTTGCAACTTCAGAATTGTATAATCGGTATTGTTATTTTAGGAGAAACACTATCACAATTCAATCTGAAGGCCAACTTTCTTAAAGAAATATTTTTAACAAGTCAAACAAATTTTAAGTCAAATTTTGTTTTGTTGATTTTGCTGGTTATATAATGAACAGAAACAACAACCAAAATTCTTTGAAGTGATGCTGGGACCATTGCTATGATTTTTTTTTTTTTGCATAATGCACCATAATTTTCCCTATACCTAAATAGAACTACATACAAACATGCCTACCTATCCATCTCCTTTCGTTCTGCTGAAGTTATAGGTTGAGTTCTAAATCTCTCAGAAGTTTTTCTACTTTCGCCAGGAGAAAAATACCGTCTCGGCTTCCGGGACCCTCTCTCCCGTTCCGTTTTGGTAGGTAAATCAGTCCCTGTGGTTGACCGCTCAACCCGTGATTGACTTTTACAGTCAGAGGACAGAAAGTGCACGGAAAAAAGAAAACAGGAAGAAAGAGAAATAGAATAAAAGCACAGACATATGCACCTCAGCATCTCAATCCACTGATACTGTTAATTCACTCTGCATGCCTCTATCATGCGTAGAAATAAGGTAAAAAAAAAAAAACAACAACCATTCGAGCTGATCAATATTATACTCGTCCCATTAGCAAGCAGAAGCAAAAGAGTAGGTTTGGTGCTATTTCCTTATCTGGTCTGCCCTATATGTGTCTGTGAGCTAAGCTATATGCTTCAACGCAGGACACAATGGATGTTGAGATTGTGAGGGAAAAAAACTGCCAAGAGCGTGCAAGTGACACACCAGGAATATTTTTGAAAAGTCACCTACAGTTCAGATTTCTTGTTGGCACTGGCAAACTCCAGAAAGGCATTTCGGAGCTGGGCAACAGAGACCTTTGTGTCCACTGTGCCAACTTCTCCAGGCAGTGCTTCATCTCCTGCATGTTGAAACGGTAGCTCTTTCTTTGAAACACTTTCCCTGCTTGTCAAGGTTTCTGGTTTAGGGTCACCAGTGTGATCAGAGAGCGATCGAGTGAGGAGTTTGTGCTTCATTGTGGATACTTCCTGCTTGTGGTGTTTGGATGGAGCAGCCTCAGAAGCAGGTCGATTTTGTATATACATGACCGTTTCACTCCTTCCAATTTGCTCAGGGGGCTGGTACTGGAGGGCTTCAGATGGTTGGACTTGTTTCTCAAGGTTTTGCCAAGGTTCTGAGGCATTGGTTCTCTGCTTGGTTGTGACAGCTGAGCTAACCTTTGGCCTTCTTTGGTTGCTGCTTCCAGAAGGGTCTTCGCCATTCTTCACCTGCTCGTGAGCCTCAAGGTAGGTTTTACTGCTTTTCCCAAGAGCTTCTGTTCTAAAGGTATCTTCCTTGGCGTCAGATTCATAGATATGAAGCTCAAGGTTGTCATCCCTTCCTCCCTCTTCTGTGGCACTAGGCACAGGAAATTTTGTCACATCGGGAGTGGCTGGTTCCACCTGGCTGCTACCAGAGAAACTCTCTAGTTTTTCAGAGGCTACCAGCTTAGCAGTGTGGGTGTGACCAGCCGGCTGAATGTAGCCGTGGATTGGCTGGCGGGTGGAAGTGACTGGCTTGCTTGTCACCCTGTCAAAAGCAGACGTTTCTGACTGCAGAGACATGCAATGGACTGAAGCTGGCTGGTGTTTCCTCTGAGTTAAAGGATCTGAGGCATATTCAGGGCTGCTGCGAGCACTTTCCTCTTTCACCAATTTCTCTCTAACTTTTACTCTTTAAGAAAGAAAAAGGGTGAAAACTGTAAAACACAGTCACTCTTGAAGGGGGAGAAAAACATGCATCAATTGTGGACCCTAAAGGATGAGGAAAGCAACCCAACATTTTATGCCCTCTGAATTTGAAGGTGTAAAGGGGAAAACACAGTATGCCGAATCAATGGAGCCTATTAAACTTTCAAGTTATGTACTCCACTCCGTTGGCATGTTTTCCAATTTCCAGTAACCCACGCAAAGTGTTTCGTTTCTGAATTTTTGCAACAAAAACTCAGAAGTGAGGGCCAACAAACCTAGGTACAACTCCAGGGTACAGAGATCAGCATGTCTTCAGGCATGCATAGTCTCAGCATGTGGGCTAACAGAGACATTTTTACACCGATACACACTTCCAATAAACAAAATTATTGTCATTTCATTGTCACTTAGAAGATGATTCGAAATTTCAGGACCATTTTCAGGATAAAGCAAGCAAGGAGGGAAAAAAACCAAATCATCCTTGAGAACTTCTTTTGCACCAGCTAACTGTTCATGTTTTTCAAAGAATGCATACTAAGTTTTAATCATTTATAAAATACAGACATGCCAATTCCTCTCCTCAAATAGAATAGAACAGAACATTGTTGTACAGAGGCAAATAAAAGCATGAACACTCAGCCCGTGAGAGCTGCCATTTTGGTTTTGAGTGAAAAAATGAGAAGGGAAAACGTTGAAAGGTTTTTATGGCTATTGCTGTATGACGGCACTGGATGAGGGGACCTATCATTAACTCTGCGGCTAAGTAGCTGTATGACCATAGGCAGTCATTTTCACTCCATGGGTCTCTGTTTCCTCATCTGCAAAAAGGAAGGGTCTGACTAGAGGATTTCTCTGCCGACTCTGAGATTCGAGCACATACTTGTGGGGTCTGATATAACATAAGGGTAGAAAATAGAGGTAAGTTGCAGTAGCAGCAATATTCCAAATGTCAGGCTGAGACAATCAGATGCTTTACCCAATTGTGATGGTTGTTGCTGCTGATCTTTGAAGAAGTGAGAAAAATAATGCCATTATGGTTGGAAAAAAATAAAAAATAAAAACACCTTCTGAAATATGCTGCCAATTTATGTATTTCAAAATCTAAAGAAGACATTGCTATAATTTCTAGAGCCATTTAAATGCTCTAGAACAGTACAGAACTATTTTCTGAAGGTTATTAAAATCACTTCAAGGTCTATACTTGTTACTTTGTTCAAGTATTCTGCGTTAAAGCAGGAGTAAAGGAGCACACGCGCCCACGAATGAGTGGAGAATACACCTACTTACTTGATGCTGATTTTCTTTTTAAATGAAGAATTGGGAGAGCAATAGAAAAAGTCATTTCTAAAAACAAATTTAAGAGTTCACCCATATCAACACTAGTGGGCAAGGTCACTTTCAAATGCATCATATATCCTAAAAAATAATAGATTTTTGTCTAAATAACCTGATTTGTCCCAGCTGTGATAGATGCTTTTTTGACACAGGATGTGAAATGCCTGTGATTACAATGTCCCTCTTCATTTTTAAAAAGCAAAGGCACACACAAAAGGCTGTTTATTCCCCAAAGCCTTGGAAATAAGCACAGTCAGCTATTATTTCCTCCTAGAAAATAGGCGATGTTGGAGGTTTTCATATTCATAACATTTGTTAATCAAAAGATGGCTGCAATGGGGCTTAAACTCCCCGGTGGAATGTGTGCTTCTAATTAGGGACAATTTGGATGCTGTCACCAGACTAAGGCATGGGGCCTGTTGGAAACTCTGTACATGGGAGCTTGTCTTATTCATTCTTACTCTTTCCTCCTCCCCCTCCCCCCACCTTAAAAATGAAATGGTAGTGGCTTTTTTAAACCACACCCTGAATTTGCCTTTTCAAAAGGCTACCAAAAACGAGCTGTTAGTTTGGATGGCAGAGGAAATGAAAACAGGCTAAGGTTGGGGTAAACAAGATGAGAAACATGTTGGAAGTTAGCCAGATCCCAAAGGAAAACAACTAAGAGGGGGATAAACCCATTAAAAATGCTATTTAGTTCTTCACCAAACACATGATTGTTCAATTAAGTATCAGAGGGAGAAGGAGAAACAGAAAAGGAATAACAGAAACTAAAAGGGGGGAGGGAGGGGGGGAGGAGAGGGAGAGAGAGGGAGAGAGAGGGAGAGAGAGAGAGAGAGAGAGAGACAGAGAGAGAGAGAGAGACAGAGAGAGAGAGAGACAGAGAGAGAGAGAGACAGAGAGAGAGACAGAGAGAGAAAAGAAATGTGTTAGTGGCAGGCAGAAAAATGAGAGGGATCAAGCAGGCTTTTATGGAATGACTTCTTTGTAGTCGTTTGTTGAACACACAATTTTCTAGAGCACAGACATTGAAGAACAGGGAATTGGTGTTAAATGATGAGTGAGAAGAATCAGAAGAGAAAAGAACAGAAGCAGTAACTAATCACACGGTTTCAATCTGAGATACCTGGAAGGCCAGTTGATAAGCGAAGGTGTGTCTCCTTCAGAATCTTTCTGGAGAAACCACTCATGTTTGGGTTTCCCTGGGCTACCATATACAGAAAACAAAACTTCAGATCATTCTCTATAAGCATTTCAAAAAATAACACAAAGGCTTCAAAAACTTAACTGTTCTCCCCCCAAACAAACAAATAGCAGCCCACAGATTTCAATGAAGAAGAGAATTCCTAATTTTTTTTTTTTTAAAAAGGAAGCAAGGTTTGTTGGGTTTGCATTGATGCCACCAGGGATTTCTGAAACAGAAACAGTCAGGTCCTAATCACTAATAGCAGACTTAAGAAGCAAATGCCTTCATCCAACCAACAAGTGGTCTAAAGAACTTCCAAAAGATTCTGCCAGAGGCACTGCTTGCTATCCCTTCCATTGATGGAAACAATCTTAAATATTCTTACAGTTAGAAAACAGAGATATTAGCTATAGATGAATATATCTGGCAACCTAGCATTATTCATTTTGCCAAGTTGAATAGGCAAACATCAAACTACTTTACACATGAAAGAAGCATGACTAATTTCTGGAAAGTGAAAATGATAGTAAAAGCAGTGGCAGAAATCCATAAGGTCATTCATTACCTTCACTGCTATGGCACGTTCTTGAGATTTTTCTAGAGTGATAGAATTTTAGTGCCGGGAGGGCCACTGGTAATCATTTAATCCAACCTCCTCATTTTGCAGATAAGTAAATGTAAGCAGGGAGGGAGAATAAGTGATTTGCTGAGAGTCACATAATTAGTTAGATGCAGAACAGGACTAAAATTCAGGCCACTTGATATCTCAGTTAATATTCTTTCTTCCACATTTATTTTCTGCTAGGATAGTTCTTTCATTTTCAAGAGGAGAAAGGATTATACTTGTTTTGTTAGGTTCCACAGGGCAAGACGAAGCCTGATGGATGGAAGAGTAAAATTTCAGTTTGATGAAAAGAAAAACTTGGAAATGATGAGAAATAGTCAAAAGGAAATCATACAGATCCAGGAACCAGGAGCTTGGTCTGTGAGCAAAGGCTGGATAACCATTGTCAGGCCTATCTGGAAAAGATTCTTTTGAAGAACTACTTGGACTGTTGAGGTCATTTCCAAATTTCCAACTCTTAGATTTGGTTAGTTCAATGATTAGGCAGCAACAAGACACCGCATGAGCGTGAATGATGGAGAGGGGTGAATGAACTGGATACTTCACAGTACCCATGGTTCCAGGCACTGGCTTGGCCATGTTTTTACCCACTAACTTTTCAGACCTAGTCAAAATATGTTCAAGTGACTGTAGTCTTGGCTTCAAACATACCAATTACTGAGCCATAGGCCACCTTCCAATATCCTTTAGATGTGTCCAAGATGTACAATGTATAATATTCCACACCAAATATTAGATCAGTTTCCACATTTCAGGAGAATATATTTTAAATTTTTGCTAAATGGGATGCTTGTCCACTGCTTGATTATTTTCCAGCCACACCTTTATTTCAGAGCCTGGTTCTATGTTTACTTTCAGGATCTACTAATCTGCCAACCATCTTAAAAGGTAGTGGATTCACCAATACAGAAGTTTCAAAATGGAAACTGGATGACTGCTTATGAGATCTCTGTTCAGATACAAGTTGGAATGGTTAACCTTGGAGAGCACTTTCAAATCTGAAATTCTGGAATTCTATTGGAACATTCCTCCATTGAATAATGAAAGTAATACAAATGCTCTCAGCACCTGCTGATCAGAGGTTCCCTCCACTATAATCATGATGAAATCTGACAGATGGGCTGACTGACTGATTCTGCCCAACACATAATTACACCTAGCCCAGAGTTACAGCTGCCCCATAAAATTTGAGAGGAGAAATTATATGTGTGTGTGTATATGTATAGATATATATGCATATATAAACACACACACAAACAGATGTATAAATCAGTATGTTATTATACACACATACAAAATAACTGTCAAGAATTGGGATTAATAGTCTTCAATCTTTATTTCAATGATTTCAGTTAAATTGCTTACTGTTGGGTTCACAGCATATAAAACAAGCAAAGTAAGAACACAGCACAGGAGAAAACAGAATAAAATTTTCCTAGTATCTTTTTGCAATATCAAGTTAACATAATGGATAAAATATTGTTCCTTGTCACTATGAGAGAAAAAAAGTAGATATTTCTGTTGCCTGGTGCTATTGGACTTTGTATAAAGAGAATACTACAACCATGTGGGAGGCAGCTGCTATGTAGTAAGAAGACTAGAAAACCCAGGCTCTGCTACTGTCTAGTGGTATGACATGGGGCAAGTCACCACAACTGAGTGTCAGTTTCCTGGTCTGTAAGATGGGAATGCTAATGCTGACAAGACTATTTGCCACCTGGCAGCATTAAGAAAATCAAATGAGATAACACATGTAAATGGTAACATCCTCTATAAATTTCTGTTATTATCATCATGATTCTCATCATTATCATTATGCCACCTATCCTCGAAGGGAAGCAGTTCTCTCAATTTAACCATTACAAGTACTATTACTCTTCACCCACAGGGAACAGGAGAGTCATAGGACCTAGAAGCTGACTCAGGGATTTTTGTAAGTACCATTTGGTGGGTTCTCAGGACACAGGGGAGAAGACTCCCAGACTGGGGGTAGGAGGCTGAGTTTCCAGCCCTGGCCGCACCGCTTACTGTGACACCCACTACCATCACTTGATTGAGGTTTCCTCATCTACAAAAGAAAGGGTTTGAGCTGGATGATCCCTAAGGTCTGTCCATTTTGTTTCTGGCATCCTATGATTCCAATAACTATAAAAGTAGGGAATAGTCACCAAGTTTTGACATGTCAATGACATGATGGTGTGTGAGTTCACAATAATAGTGAAAATAATTATAAAAATGACTGACATTTATATAAAGCTTTAAAATTCGTATTAAAAAAACCTTTCTAGAATTTCATTTATCCTCCCTATTCTAGAGATGGGAGTGCTGAGGCTCAGAAAAGTTGTCTCAAGCTAGTAAATTTCAAAAGGTCAGGTCTCCTTGATGCCCAGTCAAACCACATTATGATACCATACTTCTGATACTCAATGCCCCTTTATTATGTGCAAGGAATTGAGCTAGATGCTGGGGATTCAAAGAAAAAAAGAAATGATCCCTTCCCTCAAGGATCTCGCAGTCTCCAGTGAATTTTCTATTTAATCTGACTTTACTCTTTGAAAGAGAAAATACAGCCAAGACCTTATCATCAAATAAATATTCAGTGTGATCTTAATCACAGAAGAGCTTCTAGGATTGCTTAAAATCACCTTCCTCTAAAAGCCTGTGATTACAATGGAGGGTAACAGTTCCAAAAAAACCTGTGGGAGTTTAGAAAAGTTCTTCCAAAGTCTAGTTTATACAGTCCTAAAGATTATCTGCAAGGGAAGGCATCTGGATGATGGGAGGAGTCTATTGACTTTAATTGTTTTGATCACAAGAAATCCAACAAGTGCAACATGAGATTATGGAACTGAACAGTTCCACTGCTTCCAGCTTGGCTAAGAGGCAGCCTAGCTGGATCCTACCATCTCTTGGCCCTGGACAATGGAGGGAAGGAAATGAAAGCCTCTAATACTTGGGCCCCACCCTTTACCTCTCAAGTCCTTAAATCACTATTTAGAGAGAAGGGATGCACTGATTGTCCCCCACCATCCTGGAATGCAATCTCTCCTCACCTCCATCTCTCTGAACCCCTAGTCTCCTTTGAGGTACAATCCAAGCACTACGTTCTTCTACAGGAGGCCTTTCTTGATCTCAGCTCTAAGTGCTTTCCCCCTAAATCACCTTGTATTTATTGTATACATTTCATAGATACCCAGGTGATCATGCTGTCAACCTTGATTAGATTGTAAGGTCCATGGATGCAGAACAGCTTTCCCTTTTTTTTTTTTTTGTTTTTGTCTGGCACACAGTAGACATTTAATAAATGCTTGTTGATTGACAGCTTGAGCTTTGATTTGAAATGCCACATCTACTGGACTCTCTAATAGCTCAAAAGGAGAGGGTCAAGACAAGGATAGTTTTGGTGAAAAGGTATAATTACTGCCCCAGGGAAGAGTTATCCTTGCTTTGATGGGTGGGAACCAATGGCATACATGCACTGGAGGTCTATGGTATTTTTGGCCCCAAGAAAATGGCTGAAAAAACTACCAAAAGAAGCAGTGGGAATGAGAACATTCATAAGAAACAAACCTGTCCCTTTGACCCCTGCATATAGGCATAACTTGTTTTATGTGCTTTACTTTTTTTTTTAAAACAATTGAAGGTCTGTGGCAACCCTGCATTTAGCAAATCTATTAGCACCATTTTCCCAACAGCATGTGCTCACATCGTGTCTCTGTGTCACATTTTGTTAATTCTCATCATATTTCAAACATTTTCATTATTATTATATCTGTTATGATGATGTGTGACCAGTGATCTCTCACATTACTGTTGTAATTAATTTGGGGTGCCACAAACTGTAACCATACAAGAAGGCGAAATTAATTGATAAAGTTGAATGTATACTGACTACTCCACCAACCAGCCATTCCATCTTTCTCCCTCTCTTGGGCCTCCCAATTCTGAGATACATATTAATTTTTTTCGGAGGGGGAAGGCAGGGCAATTGGGGTTAAGTGACTTGTCCAAGGTCACACAGCTAGTGTATCAAGTGTCTGAGGCCATATTTGAACTCAAGTCCTCCTGACTCCGGGGCTGGTGCTCTATTCACCGTGCTACTTAGCTGCTTCAGAGATACATATTTTTGAAATTAGGCCAATTAAAAACCTTATAATAGCTGCTAAGTGTTCAAATGAAAGGAAGAGTCAATAGATGCAGCAAACTTCATGGTTATTTTATTTTAAGAAATTGCCACACATCAATTAGGAGCCATGAACATCAAGGCAAGACCCTCTACTAGCAAAAAAAAATTATGGTTTGCTGAAGGCTCAGATGATGGTTAGCATTTCTTAGCAATAAAATATTTATTAAGGCATGTGCATTGTTTTTTTAGACATGATACTACTGTACATTTGACAGACAACAGTATAGTGTAAACATAACTTTCATATGTACTGGGAAACCAAAAAATTTCTGTGATTGCTTTATTGTGATATTCTCTATTGTGGCAGTCTGGAACTGAATCTGCAATATCTTTGAAGACTGCACTGGAAATTTTGTAGATGCACTAAGGAAACAAGAAAGGTTGGCCTGCTTTCTGATCTTGCATTTTGCGCAGAAAAGGAGATAATGCAAAATGTGTAATGTATTTAGCAGCCTTGAAGTCTACCCGAGCATTCCAGGAAAATTACATTAACCGCCTCCAGCATGAGGGATTTTTCCTTCCAAGTTTACAACCCATAAATTGCCAATTGTTTATGAATGTGGCCCTCCTATTGGGATCACTGTATTACCACCCAAAAAAAAAGAGATGGTAGTGGAAGGGGGATGAACCTTACTAATGCACTAAATTTCATGATTAAAACACTACAAAGTCTTGATCTAGTATTAAAAAGCATCAGGAAGTTTAGAGAGAATGAGTAGTGTTACTATGTATTCCATCCTGCATCTTCCCAAAGAGTTCTAAAACTCTAAATCACACAAGTGCCCTGGATTTCACTCCCAGCCCTCCTTTCAGTTCCTACAACAGATTTGCTTAAACTGTGATACCAGTTTTCCCCTTGCCACTTTAAAGTTTCAAAAACAGAAATTTTCTCACACTCTTTTCTTGGACATCACAGAAATATAACATTTGAAACATTTTTTGTCATTAGAAAAAGATGTCTTGGGGCCCTTCAAAAGATCTTCTATTGTTAAGATGAATGTTTTGGCTTTTTTATTTACAGTGGGCAAAAGCAGTTGTCCCAGTTAAAATCCTTGGGAACTGGGTGAGGTCTATGTTCAATCTGCTTAGCTGGGCTTAAAAATTAAAATATGTCAAACTTTTATTTTCTTTCAAAGGACCACACACAATCAAGCAATCTGTCCCAGATTTTTCCCCCAAAGTAAAAATCAACCCTTCTCCCACTGAGAAAAGTCCAAAGTGGTCAATCTTTGAATGTTTACATTGGTAGAAAAGCCAAAAGCTTCTTTTTGAAAGCTGATTAAAAGCATATCTTGGCTCCCAGAAATAGTAAATCAAAATACAGAACTGATCTGGCTAATTCACAGGCGCCTAAAAATTGGGGTATGCAATGGAAATTCTTGGTCAGGCTTTTCCCCAGAGCTAGCCTGAGTGGAACTACTTAGGGGGTGGCCAAACGCACCTCCGAGATTCAGATGAAAGAATATTTATGTCATTTTATTAAAATACTGATTTTACTTTGGGAGCTTTGGGAAAGGGTTTTGGAGAAGCTACACACCTGGTGAGTTTCCTAACCTATAAGCAAGAGGGAAACTCCTGAATGAGAGAGAGATAGCTGAGGTATAAGGCCACGAGAAAGGCAGTGACTCAGTGGACATGACCAGTTCAGCATCTGATAAGATTAAACTTCTGTAAGTGACAGTATGCTGCCCCCTCTGGCAATGGGACAATTGATGCACAACTATAGAGTGGAAAAAAAAAGGGCAGGACAATCCATTACATTTCGTTGTGTTTAAAGGATGCTGTTCTTAGCCAAACCAAAAAGAGTGGAAACACAGAAGCCAATGGGGACTGAAGAAGGTGTTTGGGGCTGCTTAGGTTGTGAGATCACTCAGATTTCTTCCAGCCTCTCTTTGAAGTAGTCTCTGTGTCTGATCAAGGACTTTCTGTCTTGGTGTTATAATCTGAAGTCCTTCAGGAGGATTAGAATTGGGAATGAGAGAGGACATGTGTCAAGGAATAAATATGTGAGAAAAGAAAGGACTGCTGGAGAGGAGCAGAGAGGGTGTGGTAGCAGTCCAGACCTCAGTCATGTTTACTCTGAAGACTTTCCAGAAGGCTTGGGTCATTCTAGGGTCACTCAAAGGTTTCAAATTCTCTTGAATTGGATTTCCATGTACCCTGCTTAGATATTGACCATCAGAGTAGCTCCTAAGGGGATATTGAAGCTACTTCAGGATGGAGCCAGATGGACCTTCAGGAGTGACAGCATAACATATTGATTCTATCATCCCATAGTGCTTACTTCAACATGGACAGGATGCCCCAGGACCCAGTAGTTATCTGTTTGGGGATACCATAATTACTGGATTACAGAAGGGATTCTGGGTGTGAAGATGCTCCTTGGGACTTAGGGCAGGTAACTTAATGTCCTCATTAGGGATAAAGTGATTGTGAAAAGGAAGGCAAATGAGTGGGAAGCACCTGGGAAAGACAAAGAGCCAAGCAAATGTCCAAACACAACTCATATAATCATGGAAACACAGACATTGGCTTAAGAAAAAAACAAAAACAGGCACATGCAAGGAATGATGAAAGAATTTTGTAATTGATCTTGAAATGAGAATACTCATCTTTCTTGTGCTGCCCACTTTAATAAATCTTTGCTGGGGGAAATGAATAAAAGTCAGTTAAAGGCATATCAAAGAGGAGGTTTATTCCAGTTAGCTGGCTCAAATCATATTAGAGTACCATGATAGATTATCATAATATTAAGCTTAATTGACAGGTAAGGGGAAAGACAAGGTTATACTAACTTACAAATTCTTCAAGGGCAAGGATCATATCTAAAATTTGCTTCCCTCCCCCACCCCCCACGGCCTAGTAGGCTGGCAGGAGAATCAGGCAACAAGCATTTATTAAGGGCTTATCAATTTGCCAGGCACTGTGCTAAGCAAACAACAAACAAAAATTATATATCTAAGATATATACAATATGAACAAGGTAATCTCTAAAGTAAGGTATGAGTGGTAGAGTTGGTGGGGGAGGGGATTCGGCATACAGAAGATGCTAAATAAATGTTTGTTGTATAATAACTTGTCACAGTCCAGGCAGGCAGAGCTACCTGGAAATATCACAAAGTCAGCGATAGTTCCCTGGAATTCTTTCCCAGAACTGGAACAACAGGAAATTACAATTTAACAGAGTCTATGGGGTGGTTATACTCAGGCTACTTGGAGGAAGAAGGGGAAAAGGAGTGGAAAAAGTTTTCTTGTTTATTATTTGTTCCCTTGTTGCTTGATTTATGTATATATCCAGAAACAGGGCAAAAACAGAAAAGTGGGTCTACAGATAAATTCCAATGTTAACAGTAGTAGGCACGGCATAGGAGAAAAGATGGAAGGGGAAATATTTGAAAGGGGTATTAAAAAGATTTTTTTTAAATTGCCTATCTCGGCCCTACTCTCCTTATCTGCAAAAGGAGGGTTTGGTCAGGATTATCTCAAAAGACTCTTCTAGAGTTAACATTCTGTAGTTCTAGATAACTAACAAGAAATCTTCAACATAATTCTGGCATCTCTGTAGAAGCCCACAGTTTTGACTTTATTCCTATAGGAAGAGGAAGAGAGAAAGGTAGCCCAGCCGGCATCACAGCTAAGAGAACAGCAGGGTTTCCTAACTTCATTTTGTAATTGGCATCCAATTAACACTTTATATTTTTGACTTCCATAAGGAACCATCTTTGTCCAAGGCATAGGAGGTAGCTGTGTCCCCCTGCCTGGCAGCTTCAGCATCTATTAGGATGATCATTACAGGACCATGGAACAACAGAAAGTTTTAAGTGAGTACTAGGATAGCCTGGAGAATGACAATGAGCCAATCGAGTGATCCACAATAGGAAAAAGTGTCATAACAACTGTTTAAAAGGATGCTCTTGAATGAGGCAAATGTTCCAACAGTGAAGACCATTCTCTTAGGCAATCTTAACTGAGGAAAATAAACAGAGCATGCTGTATGATGACACACTGCAGATTAAATGAGTAAAGAGGAAGAAATTCATCAAGTCCAGGTTTTCCTTTCAGAATTGAGTGAGTAAGGGCAGTGAAATTCTTGGTTCCATCTCCGCAGCCTAGGGTGCTCCTGTCCTTTCCCCAGATAACCCTTGTCATCCCACCCTACCACAGTTACCGGTCTCTGACTCCTTTGGCTAAGGGTCCATGCTTGCCTGTCCTTGTTTCCAACTTCCTTCCCCCACCCCCACCCCTGCTTCTTAGTTTTTGGTGGAGTGGGAACATAAGGTTTGACCCACCAGAATCCATCTCCACACTTCTCTAACAAGATCACATTTTCATAACCTTTTGCATAATGGCAGGTTTGGGTGACTACATGTAGAAAGATGACTTAGTTGGAAATCTAGCCCATAGATCCATTCCACCAGGGGGAGAAATAGAGCAAGAAGTGAGAGCACGTGGAATGGAAAAAGCAATGAGTCTGTCTTCTTCACCCGTATTCCCAACTTCCAGTTTAAGAAGCTCTAACAACTGACAGGACCCCTAGAGAAGGAACAAAACATGGTAAAGTGAAATAAGTGTTAGATTTGAACTCAGAGGAATTCTGTTCCAATCCTGTCTCTGCTAGTACTTGCTAAAACTTTCTGGGACTGTAAAATGAAGGTGTCAGACAAGATGACCTCTGAGATCTCTTCCAGCCTGAAATCTATGACCTTATAAGCTAAGGAAGGAGAAAACCTTTTCTTTCTATTCTCCATCCAATGTTGGATTTCCTCCTAAGCCGCATAGAGCTAGATGACCAATCAATCAATCAGTCAGTCAATAAGCATTTATTAAGTACCTACTATGTGCCAGATACTATCCTAAACACCCTAAATTCACGCTCTTTGTTAAGAAGAGTATTATTTCCTTATTAAACTAGATACCTAGGGGGCAAGGACAACTTTTATTAATGAAGACGCCACTTTCTGAGGAGCTCCAGTAGAAGTTCTTTCGTTACGAGGGATACACAAGAAAGCAATCAGGATACAGAAAAACACCAGAAGATTCCTACTGTGTGCTTGTAGTCACAGATAGCTATGGCTACTTTGTGCTTGGATTTTCCAGGACAACCAGTTACAAGAAAAGAATGTACTTTTAAGAAGATTTTTCAAAAGGAATATAGCCTTTGTTGGACCATGTGACTTGGTTTTTCATTCTGAAAATGTGGTAGTTTTGTAAAAGACCTATATGAAAGCAAGTCCTCAAAGGGTTTCCAGCCTATTACAGTTTTCTTTTTAGTTTTTAAATTGAGCTCCACTGGCTCCTTTTCAAAGATGAAGAGTAGGATGGGGTATTGATAATAGTTTATGGCTACAAAGGTGATGCATTTTTATCTCCCCTCCCCCCATTTTATTTTCAGTGGACTACATGAAGAGACTGGAGTGGGGTCGGGTGGGAAAATGATAAGGAATCTATTAAAGGCCAGTTCACAAACATGGCCTCCACACAATCCAACAATTAGATATTCATTTGGGTGAACAAGCTCCCTTTTCAAAATTCAAACACCCCTTGGGAGGATTAAGCTTTCAGTTTATACCGGATGTAAATTATTTTATTTCCATATTTTAGAAATCTGGGAAATGCTTTTAAACCCATGCTTACCACAAGATTTTGGAGCAAGAAGGTTATATATTGGAGTAAAGAACTTTTAAGCAACTAGGAAGAGAAGGAAAAGTTAATCTAAAAGAATGTGGGAAGACTTTATCGTCTGGGGTCCCAACTAGTTTTAGAAAACTGCAAACTTTAGGGTCCTCCAATTTAGTTCTAAATTCCTCTTGGGAGGACAATGGGTAGAGGGAAAGAATTCAAAAAAGGGAAAAGAGAAGATCCCTCATTCATGCCAGGTCACCTTCCTTTCCCTCTTTATCGTAGATAAGTAAGGATTATGTGCTACCACACATACATTTGTGGGATTTCCTAGTTCTGTTGTTGGGGGGGTGTACCTAAGCTGCAGAATGAGGAGTGTCTATCATGCCATACATTAAGGGAAAAGAAGTTTGAGTTGAGGCAACAGTAGCACAGGGCTGGATGAACTACTGAATTGTGAGATTTGGGAAAGTCAAAAAATAGCATTAGATAGTTACCAGAAAGGGTGATAGAAGAGGAGAAGACTCTGTCCTAGGTCCTGTCCTGATTTCACTTCCCTCACTCACTCATTTGGTGACCTTATCAGCTCGAATGGGTTTAGTGATCAATTATATCTAAATGGTTCCCAGATCTGTATTTCCAGTTCTGGTATCTCTCCTGAATTCCACATCACTACCTGCCTGTAGGTCATTTCAAATTCAATATCCAATAGGTGATTCGATCTCAGTATGTCTAAAACAGAACTCATTTCCTCCCTGCCCCCTACTACCCCCAGTCTTCATCTCTTTCCAAATTTCCTATTCCTGAGAAGAGAACCTCTGTCCTATCATTCTCCCAAGTCTGATAAATCATTGCTTTATCTTTGTATTATCCTCAACTCCTCACCCCACTTATCTAATTCAACTGCTAAATCTTGCACTTTCAACCTCGACGATGTCTTTCCCATCCATCCCCTTTCTCACTAATCTCACAGCCACCATGCTAGCTCAGGTGCTCCTCCCCCTTTGCTTGAACTATTGAAATAACCTTCTAATAGAGTCTCTTACCCCAAGTCTCTCTCCACTCTAACCTATATTCCACATAGCTGCTAAAGTGATTTTCCCTAAGCCCAGGTGTTACCATGCTGCCACTGTGGGGGGAAATACTTGATCATTTACTAATATGGTTTGAACCTAGTTTTATGTGGAATATAATTGTCTATTCCAAAACCTTAGTTCATGCTGTCCTCAGAGACCCTCCAAGGAAGCTGGAGTGTTTGTTTTGGGTCCAGTCATCCAGGTTTTATGTCCACCCCAAAAAGTTTTTCTTGGGGTTCCCCAATAGCTTGTGTTTTAGCTTTACCCAAATTTTATCAAATATTTACACTTACCTGCTGATATTTCTCAAGCAATTTTACCTGGAAATTGCCTAATTGCCTATGTACAGCAGTATCCTTGTTTGAATTCCATATAATGTAAGACTTAACAGAGATTCAAGTGGAGGGGAGCCACACCTTTCTCTGGCTCCATCTCCTCTGCCAAATAACTTAGTAAAAGTCTTCCTAAAACTATTTCAGGCTTTGGGTTTTGTTCTTGACTGATACCAATAACCTTCAACTGTCACCAATTATCTGTACCTCCATTTCACAGGGGGCTCCAGTTATGATTACTTCTTCACCTCTAGCTAGACTCATCTTTTGGATTTCTCTGCTTCCTCACTGGCAGCTTTTCCTCCCTGAAGATAGCTTTTTCCTGAGGACCTTTTTCAGGACTGGTGAATCCCTAGCCCAGACTCCCACTTCATAAGGGGTGCAACTCCCATGCTCATTGTACCCTGACTTACTCTCTGGATTCCTCCACCTCTTCACCAGCAGAATCACCCCACTGTGGGAACCATCTCCTTCTCCCTTCTTCTGCCTTTTATGTGCTGTCTTCACCCTTTAAAATGTAATGTCTTTGAGAGAAGAGACTGTCTCGATTGCTTGCCTTCTCATCCACACTGCTTAGTATAATGCCTGGCACATATAAAGTGTTTAATAAATGTTCTATCTATTTATTACTTCTACAATAAAAAATAAGTTCCTCTGTTAGACTTTTAAAAGCCTTCACAATCTGACCCAGATCTACCTTTCCAGCCTCATAATAATTAAGTCCCCTTCTGGCAAGCTCCAGTCCAGCCAAACTGGCCCTCTGGCAGTTCCTCGCAGTTGACATTTCATTGTCCTTCTCCCAGTGACTGGAATGCATTTCCTTACCTCACACTTGTCTTCTAATCCCTTACATGCTTCAAGCACCAATGTCTCTCTACATGAAACTTTTCCTGATCCCACCAATGATTGGTGTATTGCCTCCCTAACTAGAAGGTTAGGGGTCCTCAAGAACAGGGGTTATGTTTTGTCTTTGTCCTTGCAACCCTAATGCTGAGCACAGTGCCTACTCCACAGTAGGTACTTTATAAATACTTGCTGACTGATTTATTGAAAAAGGGGAGGAAAAGAAGGTGCTAAAGACAAATGTTACCTGGATTTGGCCTTACTTCTAACTGTACCCAGGGACCAAGGCAGCTGTCATTTAATAATAAAATACACATTTGGTTTCTTGCCTCGTGGTTGTAAATGCCACCAAGTGAAGACTTGTTTGGCTTAATAGGTAAAGTCAACTGGATGTGACCCACATTGTACTGGGAAGTATTAGAAGTGGATCTTATTGAAGTACCCAACAATACTAGAATCAAAGTTCCTATCCCTAGAAGATGATCTTATTAAAGTACCCAATGATACCAGAAGCAAAGTTTCCATCCCTGTGTGTATGTGTGTGTGTGTGTGGGGGTGGTGGTGGTGGTGGTGGTGCTTCTCTTAAATCATTTCAAGATGCCATAATTGATCACATATAATTAAAACTCTGAGAAGCATCTTATTTTATGAAACATCTCTAGCCTCTAGGAAGCCCAGGAAGACGGAAGAGCCTGGGTCCCTTTGATTCCATTTTTCAGTGTCAGAAAGGGTTTTGGAACAGATTGCTGCACTATTCAGTTCTCCACCCACCATCCAGTTCCCTCATTTGACCCCAGAAATGCTTGGCTTCTTGTGTAAATGTAATAGTGATTACAGTAATTTATATGACCATTTATGTCCAATTATAATGCTGCAAAAGTGATTATACATTTCATTAAATATGTGTCAATGAGAGAGGAATCATGGTATTGTGCAGAGAGAGAGCTGGTCCCAGGCAAGAAGATTTATGCTGCCTCTGATACTTACTACCTATGTGACCCTGGAAAAATCACAATCTTTCAGAGCCTTAGGAAACTCTCTAAAGATATAACTATAAATCCCAGGAAAGATGCTAAGCTGCTCCCTCCCACCCCCAAGAATCACTGACAATTTCCTTAAAAGTTTTATTTGACAATAACTAACTGTGAAAGACTTGGTTACTCTGATGATCCCAGAAATTCCAAAGGATCCATTAGGAAACACGCTTCCACCTCCAGAGAGAGACAACTGATGAACTCTAAATGAATATTTGAAGCACACTTTTTCATTTTCTTTAATTTTCTTGCGGGGGGGGGGGGGTTGTTGTGTTTTGTTTTATAAAATGGCCAACAGAGAAAAAGTTCCATTTGATAAAATAATGAACTCTGTTCATGTAAGTTTAGCCTTCTTATTCCCAAATTAAAATAATTCAGATTTAAAATCAGAATTCCAACTCCAGACATAGTGGCCTCACCCCTCCAGTTTGGATAAGTTGACTTTAATTAGAAATGAGGTGTCAAAGTCCATTCAATCAACAAATATTATTTTCTGTGAAGAACTATGACTTGATTTTGTCTTTGTACCTTCAGTTCTTAACACAGCACCCTGTGTGTAACAGATGCTTAATAAATGCTTGTTGATTATCTCCAAGGTCTCTTTTAGCTTTAACATCGATGATTTCTGACTGCCATAGGTAACCGACTGCTAGAAACTGCTATGGGGGATACAAAGAATGGTTCCTTCCTTCACTGAAGTGCTTCCAAAAAATGGTATTATGTTTAGAGTGAATTTCTAAGGAGAAAGCTAAACCCATTTTGTTTTAAGCTCCTGGTATATAGGTCGTTAGAAGTTTTAATTAGTCTCTCAGATCAGCTGTCCCTCCAAAGTCACTGAAGTACCTGAAATACACTGAAAGATGGCAATATTCATGGGATTTCACTCTTCTTTACTTTGTGTTTTCACCCACAGGGAATAGGAGATGCCACTTCCATTCTCTCCAGTTCTTTTAGGAAAATTGTTACCTCTCCAACTAAATGCTAGGACACTCTGGCTCCCAGTCGACTGAACTTTTCTAGGATAAATGACCATCTAATCACAGGAAGAATGAACAGTTTGAGAAAATAATTCTAAGTGAGTGAGCCATCTGAAAATGGTGCAAATGCAAAAGTTGGAAAGGAATTTTCCCCTATTGGTCAGGCTGGAGAATGTTTTTTATGCAAAAAAACATGGTTCTGTCCTCATTTTGCACACTGAACAGAAACTGCTTGAGATGCTAAACTTAGGATGAGTTCTTAGAGAAATTATGATAATAGCATTTCTATAGTGTTTTTAAGTTTGCAAAGTGTTTTACCGATTTTATCTCATTTGATTCTCACTACAACCCTGGGAGGTAGGTCCTATTATTTTAAATTTGACACATGAGAAAACTTAGGCAGACAGAGGTTAAGTGACTTGCTTAGGGTCACACAATCAGTAATGACCTCAAGTATTTCTGATTACAAGTCTAACATTCTATCCACTACTAGTAAAATGTAGTCAACTGCATTATTTGTGTTGATGGAATCAAGCATTGTTATGGAAAAAAAAAAAGTAGTACTGGCATACTGGAGAGAGCACTAGGACTAGGATTCTAGAGATCTGGGTTTGAATCCCTCTCGTCAGTCAATAAACTACATGTACTTAGGCAAGTCCCATTCATTTTCTAGAACTCTGCCCCCTCTTTTGTAAAAAACAAAACAAAAACACAAAAAAACCCACTGATCTCAAAGGACCTTTTGTTATTTAAAATTCTATGATCCAGATGATTAACTCCTTTGGCTAGAGAGTATGATGCAACTCCTAAATGATCCTCATTCTTTTGGAAGATGAAATCAACTTTGAAACTCTCACTTCTCAGTGACCCCATATCCCTGGCCCCTTCCTCCTCCTGATTGGAGGAGGTGGTCAAGTTGGGGTGTCCAGGGCAACCATCTCATCACTTCCCACCCAGCTGCTCTCCTTGACTTCATTATCTCCAGAATCTCATCTTCTTCCAAGATGAAATTGACTCTGTTACACCCTCAGATCAGTGTCTCCTCAGATCAGTTCTTGCCCCAGCTGCAGGACTGCATCTCGCCCCCTTCTCAGCTTCTCTTTTATGTACAGTCTTTTCCCATTAGACTGTAAGCTCCATGAGGGCAGGGACTGTCTTGTGCCTTTCTTTGCATCCCCAGCACTTAGCACAGTGCCCAGCACATACATACTGGGCACTTAATAAAAGCTTACCGACTCTCTGACTCTGATTCCCGTCACATAGCTATGATAGGACTTTGTCTTCATTGAGAAGGACCATGCTATCACTGGCAGGAGCCTTGTGGCCCTAGAGTGGTGACAGATCACTGCCCTTCAGACTCTGTTTTGTTCTGGGGCTATACAATGACTGTCCACCATGCAGAGCATTTATGAAGAGAGAAGTGACTGGACCACTTATAATACCTTCGAGTCAACGGATTCAAATCTGTTCACTATTACAAAAGTCGAAGAGAATAAATTTGAGTATAATATTTTTAACTGTGTGGGTGATGAAACCTAATTATAAAATTAATGGGGTTCTTTGTGATGGGAAGCACTGATTAGCTCTCTCTTTTCTTACTGTATGTACCATTAATAAGGATGACTATTAACCTGCTGCTGCTTTTCTCCCCAAGATTAAAATTTAATTTCCTAAAAATCTGCCTGATGGGAAAACTATTAAACAGTGTAGACATCCCCGCATATTCTCTGGCCAACTTCAAGTTTAAATATCGGCTTCTTCCAACTTATAAAATTTTTGAAAGTCATGCTGACAAAGTCAAAGAAGGTTTTGTATTTGTATTTTTTCTCAGGCTAGAAAAAATATGTCATTGAGGGCATGCAAGACTAGAAAAGAAGGTGGATTGACCGTTGATGAGAGATGAGAGAGCCTGTGTTTCACTGCTTATCAGTGAAATATTTTCCTAGCCCAGATGAAGGCCTTAAGAGTTTTGGATAAATAGTCCATGGAGAATCCGTGGAAGGATGAGGATGAGAATTGAAAAGAAATGAAAGGACATCATGTGTTGCAAACTGCACTGAGGGAAAGATATGATTCATCCTGATGATACCAGAAACTGATTACAAAAAAAAAAAATCATAGTCTGAATCTGAATATTTTGGACTTTATAGGAAGATATTTTTGTAGGAAGACATTTAATTTAGGGAAACAGAAATGGCTAATAGGGACCAAGTTGAAAAGAACATGAACTCATGGGAAGCAGTTTATCAAAATTAACAATTTCTAATGCTCAGAAAAGAAAACCGATACTACATGGTTATGGACCACACACACACAAAAGTATTCTTCTTCAAGAGAAACAGGGCAAACCAGAGAGGCAGCTTCTAGAGGGTAGAGGCGAGTTTCTCCAACAGTAAACAAACGTCAAAAGGTAGGCTTCCCCAAGGACACTAGGTCAGGTCATCTGGTGTGTCTAATGTCAAAGTGAAAACAGAATAGTTGGACAAAACGAAAATTCATCCAACTTCAGCCTAGCTACCCCATTGACAAACTAAAATCATAAATACTATTTCTTCTATAGGGACAATTCCACTGTAGACGTGTGGCAGCCTCCTAATAATTCAGTCCTTGTGTGGTGGCAGGAGAAAAAACACCTGTTTGAAACCATGAGCCTGAATTAGAAACAGCCAGGGTCTCATTGCTGGGCCTGTAGATTATGTGTCCATGTACTTTAGGGTGCCCAGTAGCTCAGATTTAAAACATGGGGAAACATAAACATATCTACATACATAACATCTATGCATACATACATACGTACACATTTTTACTGAGATATTGGGCTTGGGTAAATATGTCTACATGTATACGGACAATCCTTCAGAGGAAATAAATCTATATGTGTGTGTATATTTATGTACATTCATACACATAGAGTTTGTGGAGGCATCTGGTAATTATAGAAAAGAGAGCTTGGCTGGGAAGTCAGAAAGAGCTGAGTTCAGATCTTGCCTCTGACACATGCCAGCTGTGGGTCTCTGAACGGGCCACTTAACTTTCCCATTATACAGACAACTCCTTTGGATTTACTCACTTACTAATGTCATAGACTCACAGACATGTAATAAGCACTTAACAAATGCTTTATAGATCACAGATCTAGAGATGAAAAGGACCTCAGAGGCCACTGAATTCAACTCTCATTTTGCAAGTGAGGAAAGTGAGGCCTGTGACCTGCCTGAGGTCATTGGGGTGATCATGATGTGTGTGGTTTATTGCAATTTGGAGAAAAGGGTACACCTCTTTCACATTCTTGTGTATGTGTGTGTATATGTGTTTATGCGTGTGTTCACACATACATAGTTTTGTAATCTGTATAATGATCTACAAGCTAAATGCTAAGTCACTTGATGGACAAATCTTTAATCTCTCCTGCGGATACCTTTTAGGACAGAAGCAGTGGCTTGGTCAGTTCTTGCCACAACTTGAGAAATGGCATCCCTAGGGCATCAGATAGTGAATCTTTTCCTGAGCATAAACTGTTTAAGTACATAACCATGAATGTGAAATGAGAAATCTGTCAGATGTTCAACTATGAATGAAGATGAAGGTTCATCTTCCTGTGACATCCCAGGAAAGATTTTCATTTTTCTTATGCAACCCTTCTTCCCGGCTTCCCTCCTACATCTCCTCGTGCTTCAGAAAATGCATCTTTACTTGTTAGCATTGTAATTATAGATATTTTAATGCAGCCCTGACAATCAAATAATACCCAGAGAAGACCGGCAGTCTCCAGTTGAGTGATTTGGCTGCGTTCCACACGAATGCTAAGGCTGGGTCTAAGTGCTAGTGAATGACAGAATGCACCCCCTAGGAATCAGCTTCTTGGTACCACTAAATGAGATATACTTGCAAAACTAACAAGGACCAGCACCTAAGTTTGCTGTCCTTCCAGAAAGGCAGGAGACAAAAATCCAAGCCTGTGAATATCAACAGGAAGGGGACGGAGCAGGGTAATGCTTCACTTCATTAAGGGTTATTTTAGTCCCGTTAGGATAACCAGTTATTCTCTGGCAGCCCTGAGCTCTCTAGAACAAATGGTCATGGGTTTTAGGGTCTATCATCCCTAAAATTTGGGGGAAAACTTCTTTGACATACAAAACCAAAAGCAAAATAAAACAACGACGATAGCCAGCCTTTATGGGGCACTTTAAGGTTTGCAAAGTGAACACGCTTATTTGGTCCTCATTTGACCTGATCAATATCAGAATTACTTCCTAAACCAGGTAAATATTTTCCTAAGTGATGCTATCTAGTTTGTCATGTTGGTACTGGTGGTTGGACATAAGTTCCAGGTTCAAATGTTTTTTAAAATTTATCACTATGACGCTGAATTTCTCTCCTCATTCTACTGTTTTGTTCTTCATTTCTCCAACATGTTTCCCAGGTTATAAAGTTTTCTTTGAGACTTCAGTCAGGAGCATTAGACTCACTGGCTCCACATTGGAGAGGATCCTAGAAGCTGGCTATTTTGTCTAGTTATATAACTAGAATTTATGCCTCTAAGATTTCTTGGCTCTCGATAAAGGGCATCCACAGCAGGATACAAACGCATTTTTACATCTCTTTTTTAGAACTGAACAGGCATACAGTACAAAATTATTCTGAATTTATCTGATGTCATAGGCTGGTCATCCACTTGCATATAAATACTTCTAGTGGGGAATTTCCCTTGACATAGATTAAATATCTTTGTTTTCATTTATCTGCAAATGACAGAACTTGAAGAGGCCAGTGGGATTCAAGGCTCCTGCCACTTCAGTAACACCTCTGAAATGACTTCTTATACCGGGTCATGTTCAAGTAATTTCTAAATTCAGCCTGTCTAGGTCAATAACACTGAAAAGAGAAACATGTAGGCTGGAAACCCTTTTTTCTTAGTTCCAGAAAATCTTTCCTTTACTTATAGGAATTCAAAATGCTTTACCAAGAAGTAGTTTAGCTCTGCTACTAATTTGAACAAGTCAGAAACGCTCCTATGCACTCCTCTCCTTTTAAAGCGGTGCAAGTTATTGAACATTTTTCAGAGACTGATGGCATTAAAGCATTAAAAAATATTCCCCATTACAAGGACCACACGTAATGAACTAGATGACTCTCAAAAAGGAAAAAAGTCTGAGAATTCAACACTGCCATAGGATGAAAACTCTTTGTGGGGAAAATCAGTCCACAGAAATTAGATCTATTATATCCTCCAAAGGTTAAAGGCAGCATCGAGTTCTGGGACTGACCTTATTATGACTTATAAAAGCCATGTGGTCCAGGGCAAATCCCTTTACCTGTCAGTAATTCGGGAAACCCTCTAAGTCATAGAATAGTGGCAGACCCCACTAGGGATGAACTTTTTGACACTAGGATTTAATAATAGCTAACATTCATATGATGCTTACTATGTGGCAGGCACTGTGCTTAAGCGCTTCACAATTATCTCACTTGACCCTTACTACAACCCTGGGAGATAGGGGCCATTATTATCCCCGTCTTACAGATGAGGAAACTGAGGCAAACCAAGGTTAAGTGACTTGCCCAGGGTCACACAGCTAATTGTCTGAGGCCAGATCTGAGCCCAGGTCCTGTGTTCTATGCACTATGGTGCCTCCTAGCTGCTGACTTAAATTGATGAAATCTCAGGTCCAGCCCAAGATGCTTCCTCTCTAATAGGATCATAGATTCAGAGCTAGAAGGGATCTTAGGTCACCTAGTCTAACCCAAGAAAACTAAGGCCCAGAAAGGCTGAATGAGTAGCCTGGGACCACATGGGTAGTGACAAAAACAGGGTTTGGTCCTTGGGCTCCAAGTCCAGCTCTTTTCCCATTAAATATGACCTAAGGACAAGCCACTAGGGGGCTCCATAGTGCATAGAGTGCCAGCCCTGGAGTCAGAAAGACTCAATGAGTTCAAATCTGGCCTCTGACTAGCTGTGTGACCCTGGGCAAGTCACTTAACCCTGTTTGCCTCAGTTTCCTCATCTGTAAACTGAGCTGGAGAAGGAAATGGCAAACCACTCCAGTGTCTTTGTCAGAAAAACCCCAACGGGGGTCACAAATAGTCAGACACGACTGAAAAACAACGGAACGTAACCCAAAGGCATCCATTGTCTCCAGTTTTTCCTGCTGAGACAGATTCGCGGGAGTCCATTCCCCTGCGTCATGTAATGCAACGTGTGAAGAATCTGCTTTGCCAGACAATCCCTAGACCAAGCACATTTTTTTCCATCTTTATGATGTAATGCAAATTTCCTGTGGAAAGTCTAATCCTTTACTAGAAAATATGGAATAGGGAGGTTTTGCTTTATGTGGAGCCCCTCATGCATAAATTTAATGTGCTGAACAAAATCTCACCAAAGCCCCAACTTGGCTGTTTTTTTTTTTTTTTTCCCTGAGAATAGCAAACAAATGCTGATGGCCATGTATCTAACTCGGTAAGCTTCATTTCTTACAACCACGGTATCTTTGGCACATTTTGCTGCCGGCAAGGGATCGCCTCAAACACGCTTGACACATTTTTCCAGTAGCATTCTATCTATGCTGGAATCGGCCTGACCCCTTACCGCCTGGTCTTGGGAGCTGCTACACAGTTGAAATGAAAAATATACCTTAGAAAAACTTAATGGCTAATTATCTCATGTCTCAAAAGAGGATGATTGAGTAAATAAGCTTTAAATATAGTCATCACTCACTAAAGAAACTCTCAACTTCAATTAAAAAAAAAAAACCAAACCAAAACCAAACTCAAATCCACAATACTTCTAGGCTAACATTGCATTTTAAGCCATATCTAGGCCAGTTTTCCTACACTACCTTCTAGGTCTCTGTTCTATCCTATACCATAGGAAATGACCTTATTTTTGTTTTTTCACTAGTAGGGTTTTTCAATCAGGGATCACCAAAGGAAATACTCTCCATACCATGAGGTCCTGGTGGACCAGCAGTACACTTCATTGTCATGCAATTTCTTCCTCCTCATTCAACACATCCCAGCACAAACTATTTAAGTGCTGAGCCTTCTGCTTTGCATGTGTGTGTGTATTAAAAACACAGCTGAGAAAAGCAAAACAAATGACATGTGTCAAGAAATACTGTTGGAATAACAAAGGCAAGGAAAATCTTGGAAACTGAAAAAACAGAACTGGGTACAAAGGAAAACCGAGAATACCTGAGTCCAAGAATGAAACGTACTCCAATTACCATTGGATTACACTAAGAGAGCTGCACTTCCCCAAATGCATTTTGTCTTTTGGAATGTTTCAATTAAGGTAGGTTTGCACCCTGTATCTCCAGGTCACAGAAAGAAAAACTTTGGACTTTAGGACCTGTTCGTGGCTCTCACAGGATTTCTCTGCTGCAACTGCTGATTTTAAGGATGCTGAGAATGAAGAATGAGGTTATAAAAGACAATGACTACTATAAACATTTAACAAGCCCATCTGCCTAGTCTGAGCATGTGCAGGTGCACGCAACTGTGATCCCACTCAGGTGGCTCCTTTTGTCACCTGACTCATTACTATACTGACTGGCTCTGGACTCACAGCTGCTCCTTTATATTGGGGAGTGTATATGGAGGAGGGAGGAGGAAGATAGACTGAGATGAGAAACAGGAGAACACATACCCTTCATGAAGTTGTCTGCACACCTTCAAGGACAGATGTGGGCAGGAGCTGATCTCTACCAGTTGTGGAAAAGGACTTGTCTGGGGAGACTAGAATTCTTTCACTGTCCTGGTGGTAGTGGTCCATCCCTGTAGGTATCTAAACTGCACCCTCTCCACAGGAGAACGAACCTTCTTCAGTGTAATTTCATCGTTGTGGGTGACTCCTTCCCACTCCTTCCCCCATGCGGATCATAGGCCCTTTAAAGACTCTTTTTTGACAGGCCTTGAGCATTGCCACAACAGAAAACCTGGTGATGGAGCCTGTCTGAATATAACTAAGCTTGCCCTTGGGAAATAGACACCACTAGGCTCATACTCAAGGCCCTTCTAGATTCCTAAGAAGATTCAGAGCTTATGCTCTGCTGGTCTAGGGATTGTCTGGCAAAGCAGATTCTTCACACGTTGCATTACATGACACAGGGGAATGGACTCCCGTGAGCCTGTCTCAGCAGGAAAGACTGGAGACAATGGATGCCTTTGGGTTACGTTCGGTTGTTTTTCAGTCATGTCCGACTATTTGTGACCATCACTATCTATACGACACCAGAATACGGTCTAAATTACAAAAATCTAAGATCAAAGATTTTGTTGTTGTTTTGGTGGGCATAAGACAAGAAACCTGAAACTTGACTTCTGGCTTACATGAGGGTGGTAAGAGGAATAAGGTAGCCTCTTTTTACAAGTCCTAAAAAGTCCTTAGCAAAATCATATACTTACAAATCTCCCCCACCTCAAAAAAAGGGAGGGATTTAAGAAAGGAAACTAAAGACAAAGTGATATTGTTCTGAAGTAGAGTCCATAATAGGGCTTCCTTCTAAAGATACTTGTTCAAGCCTTTATCTACATCTTTATTACATATTTCTAAATCTTTTGATATAAAGTTCATATGTTTATAAAATTTTCATACATAGGATTATCAAAATATATTTTGTATATGACATACATAGTCTGAATATCTGTAACTAGGCAAATCACTTAATCTCTTAGTGCTTCCCAGCAGCTATTTCTTCATTATTCTACAACAAAAGATAACACTCTCCCCTACCCCACATAGAGTCTCTTTTAGTACACAGGGATAATATTTAGAAAAACAGTCTTTCTGACTATTAATGAACAAATTCTTGCAGTAAAAGACAAAGAGGAAACACTAACCAAGTCACATAGAAAAGGTAGCTGTTGTGGAAGGACAGAGACTTCAAAGATGGGGTAAGACACAGAGTTGTACATTTACCTTGGTCTGGAATCACCATGTGATGATGAGTCGGTCAGTGAACGACTTGGTGATGTTGGCTGCTTAGGTGAAGAAAGGGATACCCTGCGGGTCTGCTTGGGAGACCTTGGCACATCACTGAACGAGGATTCTCGTCCAGAAAACGAAAAGGAGGGAGAACTGTCAGCTGCAGGTGGTAAGTCGCGGATCTGGCCGATGGCACTCAGCTCTTGTGCTCTTCTGTGGTTTTCCACATTCAACAGTGCCTCCTTATCAAGAACACCATCATTCCCATGAAAGGCATAGTCCTTGGATTCAGCGGTGGTGCTCCTGGGCTCCGCAGGCTCAATCCGAGAATAATGATAGGTCGAGTCTTTGCTCTCCTCCTCCTGTTTCTCGCTTTTGCCTCCCCTCCTCTCGACGTCATGATCCTTCCTGGTCTTAGCATAACGTGACGGATATTCAGAGTCTGCATCTGAATCCAGGGTCAGCCCGTATTTTTCAGCAAGCTGTCTCCTCCTTTCAGCCTTATATCTGGCTATTCTTTCAGCTTTGGAGTCCAGTCCCTTGGTGTCCATGGTCACTGGACTGTAGGAAGACTCTGTATTGAGTGCTGTAGTTTCTATGCAATATCGGGATCGAGGCTGCTTCTCTACAGAAGAGTCTGAAGTTTCCTCCTCTTCATTGGATCGACCTATGAGGTTAGACATGTAGCGTAAGAGCGATGGAAAATTTATGGGCAAGGGGCTGTAATTAAGGAAGAATTACTATATACAACACAAGCTCCTAGTCTTGTGTGAGGGAATACCAGCTTGTTCATTTGAACAGATTTAGCTAAAATACTGTACTCTGTCAACCCAAGAATTTTCAGGTAAAAACCCCAGTGGATCAAAGGTATATGGTGCAGTCAAAAGAGCACTGAAGGGGAACTAAAGAGAAATCAGAATCCTACTTCTGCACTTACTACCTTGAGGCCATCACTTCACATGGGCATGCCTCAATTTCCTTTTTGGTAAAATGAGGGGGTTGGAACACATGATCCCTAAAATCCCTTTAAGCCCTAAATCCTCATCCATTCCATTTTGGCCTACATGCACCACTCCAAAAGCACAAACCTCTGAAAGATTTCCGTACCTAGAAAAAGGCTGGATGGTGTCATGGAAAGAGAGACGGGCTTGAAGCCAGGAAAAATGGGGACCTGAATCCTGCCCCTTAACTCCCTAGATGGGCGACTACGTGGCAAGTCTTCATTTCTCTGAGCCTCAGTTTCCATATTTATGAAACAAGATTAATAACATCTGGAAATCCGGCAACATATGTGAAGTGTTAAAAAAAAAAAAGTTCCAATGCCATGTAATTGCCAGTTATCACCTTCCCCACCATTGCATGCATATTAAAAGTTCGTCAGGGATGCTTTCAGGACAAAGGTCAGGCTTTCAAGGAAGAGAAAAGAAGGAGCTTGTGCTCCTGGCACATTTTTATCTTCTCCAAACAAACCCTCCCCCCCAGCCCCCCGCCCCATCCTGCCTTACAACTCATGGAGAGATCAAGGAGATCACAAAGAGTAAGGCAGACAGGGACCAAAATGAAAACATGTGACTCATGGCAGTTGGGAAGGAGGATCTGGCAAGACCTGTTTTGCCATTTAAACTCAACATGCAAGTCCACTACATACAGTGTGTGTGGGTGATTGCTAACTGCTCTGAATAATTTCCAATCACAGAGAGAAAATAGCGTTTATTTTTTGACAAGTGAAATTCTAGTCTGCCTCAAAGAATTAATTTCTTTTTAGAATTTTTAATTGCCCATTTCTTATTTTTATATCCTTAAGAATACATTTCTAAAATGACTTCTGTGGTGCTAGGTGGTGCAGTGGATAGAGCACCAGTCCTGGAGTCAGGAGGACCTGAATTCACATCCGGCCTCAGACACTTACTAGCTGTGTGACCCTGGGCACATAACCTAAGCCTGATTGCCTCTTCACTCTCCCTCTCCACCACCCCTCCAAAAATAAATAAATAAACAAATAAATAAAATGACATATCATTCTTTCAAAAGAAAAAAACAGGAGAGTAAAATAACCAATGCAACAAATAAAACTCTGTATAAGCCAACTAATATGCACACCCATAAGGATTTGTTTAGCAAGGAAATGTCCCTGCAGATGAAATTTTCACATGAGAATCAAAGAATCAATGAGTATTTACTAAGCACCTACTATAAGGACAGCTAGGTGTTGAAGCGGGTAGAATGCCTGGTCTGCAGTCAGGAAGGCCTGAGTTCAAATCTGGCCTCAGACACTTACTAGCTGGCTAATCCTAGGCAAGTCACTTAACCTGCTTGCCTCAATGTCTTCATTTGTAAAAAGGGAATAATAGCACCCACTTCCCAGGATTGTTGTGACAATCAAATGAGATGATAATTAGCCTGGCGCATAGTAAGTGATATCTAAATATTAGCTGGCATTATTTTGATGAGGATGAGGAAGATGACATTGCTAGGCACTGTGCTAGGTACTGAGGATATAAACCTTGAAATGAAACAATTCCTGATCACAAGGCACAACACTTCAGTTATCTGGAGGTCATGTGCCGAGTAGCCTCAGTTATCTCAAGAACTGGGAGGAAAGCAGAACAACTCGTTCTGAGCTGTCCAAAATGATGCCTCAGGTTCCAGGCCTTAAAGCTCAGAATTAGGAAATCTATCATTTTATTCCTAGGAGAGATCCTCAGACCTTCCCCGAGTTCCACTGATGCCGAGTTTACAGAACTCTGACAAACTTGTCTGTTCTGGCCTCCTGGTCCACAGTAGATCAGAAGCTTCCAGAAAGAGCAAGAAAAGCCTATAAAAGACAAGAACTCCAAACACAGCAGTCTGGAGGCAGGGGATCGCTGGCTGGGTCCAGAGCCTGATTCCAGGAGAGGCTGGGGGAGGGTGGTTTTTGTGAATCAGTGTGGTCTACTGGATAGAGAACTGGATTTAATGAGCAAGATCCTGCGAGTGAACCAATCCTGGCTCTGCAACTAATTAGCTGCGTAAATGTGGGCAAATCATGTGAAAAGAGGGGCAGAGGAGGCAGGGTTTGGAACAGGTGATTTCTAAGGTCCCCTCCAGCTCTCCACCCTGTAGTCACTCTATTATGGAAAGAGACAGTGCCCTACGTCCACAAGGATGGCATGAGGCACCAAGAAAGGTTCAAACACCTTTAGGATCATCCAGTGAAGAAGCCATAGAAAAAGGGATGGAGCCGTGGCTCCTGAGCTTGAACCCTAATGTTGGTGTGGTTTTAATAATTTCTATGCTACTTATTCCCTACATGGCCTTAGCTACATCACTTTAGCTTTTGGCCTCAGTTTCTTCATCTATACAATGAGGAGGTTAAACTAGCTGACCTATGAACTTTCTTCAAACTCTAAATCATAGGATCACAGATTTAGAACTGGACCTTAGAGGCCACACCATCCGGCCCCCTCATTTCGCTGATGGGTAACTTCCCTAAGGTCACAGAGAGAGTGGGCAGGGGCCATATTTGAATCCAGGGCTCTCGGCCCCAAATCTTTCCCACTGAACCTTGTTACCCCTTATAACTTGGATCCTGATATCTCTTAGATTTTGATTAAAAATGGGTAAAGTAAACTTTTAAGTTTTGTTAGCTAAAAGAGGTGAGCTTTATTTGTCTTGGAGACACATTTAAAGCAAAATACTTCTTTCTTCAGTGGCATGAGAATGAGGTGTGCTGCATGATCCGATGGAGAGCCAATGCTTACCAATGTGAGGGCTATAGGGGTCTGTGGCTCGAGTGTATCTGGGAGTGTCTTCTTCTAGTAATCGGTGAGTAACTAATCCTGTACAGCTCTGCAAAAGTAGAGGCTGCGAATCATTTTCGATCCCTTCCAAGCGTCTGGCAATGCGTTCTTTTCTGTGAAATACACCCCCCAAAAAGCATAATGAGTAATAGGCACCAAGCAAGAAGTAAACCTGTCCCCAGATAGTCTATCTCCTCCTTCGAAAGCCACAAATATCTTACCTCTTCATTTCTAAAGCTTCTTTTCTCTTTGGTTCAAAGAGTTTTCTTAATTCTGCAACTAAAAACAGAAAATACAACTAAGATTAGTCTTTAACCATTACGAATTACAGGATAGGTGTTGAGGTTAGGGTAACTCAAGTTGTTATAGTAGAGGGAAATAGTTCTCCCTATCTCGCCTTGGGATGGAAGGGCAGCAGACAGTCATAGGCCTGCCCCCTTGCCAGCATGGAAGCCTTCTGACGTGGTTCTGTTCACCCCTCATTAGGCAGTAATTGCCTGCCTCCAGGGGCTCACCATTCTGGTGCCAGACTGGGTGTCCCCACAGGCCTCAGATCTACCACAGCTCAGAACTCCTGAGCTCAATCATCAATCAGCCTTAGCCTCCCCAGGTAGGAGGGATGACAGACATGTACCAGTACACCCAGTGAGATTTAACTTTTTAATCATCATGCCCAAGAGTAGTGCTGGAGATGCAGTGATTATCTGCTATACCTAAATAATGATCATCAGCCAATCACCCTTGATTCCCGGCTCCACTGATTGGAGGATGGAGCCATGAACGCCAAAGCCTCCACTGAAGGAGGAAACCCAGGTCAGAACATCTCATTTCTCACCTGGCCCCACTACTCTGGGACTTTTCTGACTATACCACCATGCTATGCTCCTACATAGGGTACCTTCCCACAGCCCCACCAACCCCAACCCGCCCCCTTCTCCCACCTTTTAGCTTCCTTTTGTGTGTGGTTTCCCCACATTAGATTATAAGTTCCTTGAGGACAGAGATTGTCTTTCTTTCTTTTTTGGGTGTATTTGTAACTCAACTGCCTGGCACAATTTAAGTGTTAATAAATGTTTGTTGACTATCCCTTTAGCATTCATTTATTCACTTATTCAATCAATGCAAATGCCTATTGTGTAGAGAGTCCTGTGCTCAGCATTGGGGTAGAAAAAAAGTTTAGATAAGACTTAATTTTTCATGGTGCTTACAGTATAATAGGAGAACACATATGCACCAATGATTCGAATATGCAGTACTACCAGACAACCACATTAGAAAGTTACAAAATAAAACACCAAATGGGATCTGAGGGAAAGGTCATGGCCAACCGCAGAGAGGGTTCAGTGAGGGCTTTGTAGAAGAAGGGTCATTTGGGTTGGGGTTTAAAGATAAAATGTAGCAGACAGAGGTGATAGGTAGACAAAGTAGTTCAGTTTGGCTACAGTATAACATGTTTGGAGGGGAATAGGTTGAGAGAGAGAAACATATGGAAAAGACAGAGGGGGTGGAGAGATAGACAATGGATAGATAGAATGGATGAGAGACAGAATGGTTAGGTAGAATGGATGGAGAGATAGGTAGGTAGGTAAATAGAATGGATATCGACAAACAAAATGGAAGGACGGATAGATAGATGTGGCACTTACTAGTCCCTCAAGAAGCTTACATTCTAAGGTGGAGGAGGGGAGACAACAGAAAGAGGAGCTGGAAATCAGGAGTGGGTTACACATGGACACAGCGTAGAGATGGCCAGAGAGTACTTTGGAGGGCTGGATCCCAGCAAGATCAGGTTGAAGCTCATCTAACAAGGCCCCAGATGGTTACAGGAGCAGAGTCTGATTTTACCATAGGGAGGAGGTGGAAATGAGGGCCTGGACAGAGACCTCATGGTGCAGAGATGGCCAGGAGCTGGGGGGACTTGTCCAGGGTCACACAGGTGGTAAGCAGCAGAGCCACAGGCAAACCCAAAATTTTCACACTAGAAATTGAATGCTCCAAGACATCATGCTGTCTCTTTAGCAAGTACTCATGCACGGCAGTATGGCTATCAAACACCTCTAGACACACTGTCATAAGGAAGAATATTAACCTTTGTTTCCTACCTTAGCTAATTATCTTACTAATTTCAAACATTTTTTTGCCTGTTATTCAAGGTCCTTCACCATCTAACAGCTCCATACCTTTCCAAATGTATTTTATGCCTAGCCATCTCTGTGCCATGTGGCCTTTGTCTAGGCCCCCATCTCTACCTCCTCCCAACTGTAAAACTGGACTACACCCCTAGAATCATCTTTCGGCCCTGATAGGTGAGCTCTAGCCTTGTCTTTCTAGGCTTCAGGTCTCCAAAGGACTTCCTAATTATCCAGCTGTAATATAGGCATATAATTCCTGAACATTAGTAACTCAAATGCTGATACTATACCAAGTCAATGGACACTGCTAGGTGTTTCCAAACTGTTATCTAAGTCATGCAGTAAATGGTGAAATTCAGTGGAGTGAAGTGATGCTCACATATGGTTTATAAAGATGGATTTATCTAAGGCACCTAAATTCTGAAAGCTCTCTGGTGTTTAATGTAACGGCTGTGACAAGAGATTAAGGAAAGAGGGAGGGGAAGAAAAAGAGAGAACCCTGGCACAATTGTAAATCTTGAAGGAATAAATCCCTGGGAGAGATTTTATAGAATACATAGAATTTTTTATTTTCATTTTGCTATTTATTTGTACATACACATTTTTATAAATAAGCAACTCCCCAAACACACACACACCCTATATGATGCTTCCTGACTGAATACATAAATATACAAGACTCATAAAAAAGTAAGCACTCAAGATAGTGATTGAACTGGTCATTCTTTAGCAGGCTAGTTAGCAAAAAAGATCATTTTTCATTTACTTTCCTAGTAAGTGGAGCAGCTGGAGGAAAGGAGTACTTTTTCATAAATATACCGTTTATGTTCCCAATTAAGACAAAAGGACACAATCTAGCATTGTGGTGTTTTTCCATAGGGTCTGGGACTTTTGGCTACTGCAAGTAGAGTTAAGGCTGGTGAAAAATTTAATGTCTGGTAATTTGAAAACAAACTATTACTTGAAAGGTCAAAATATCACAACCACATGATTTTAATTAGATCACTTTAAATCTAAAGCAGGACATGACGAGAGTAATTTTTTTTTTTAAATGTTACAACTGGTCCTCCTCATCTCATTCCTCCCAGGCTAGAATTCAAGGGCTACTCATGGTCCCTATCCCACTACTGATGAGCAATGGAAGCTTTCACCTCTTCCATTTCTGACCTAAGCTGGTTTGCAATTCCTTAGACAATCTAGTGATCCCTCATTCCCAGGGTCTCAATCACACTAATGCCAAACTTAGGGAAGACACTCAGATAGAACCCTGACCTCAAGGTATCTGCCAGCTTCAATATCTCCTTAGCAGCCAGTATTAAAAGTATGTACCACCATGTCCAGTGCTAGAGAAACTTTCACAAAGCTATTTAAACTGAATTCAGAATGCTCCTAAGCGTGGGTTTTGTCAATATAACACTAAACAGGGGTAGCTAGGTGGGGCAGCAGCCCTGGAGTCAGGAGGACCTGAGTTCAAATTTGACCTCAGATGCTTTCTAGCTATGTGTCCCTGGGCAAGTCACTTACCCCTGAAACAAACAAAAAACCAAACCATAACACTAAACAGAGCTTTTATTGAGTAACAGAATGGAAAGAATATGGGTAATTATTCAGAAGAACTTGTCTTCCCCTTTAGGGTTTATTTCATATACATTATCATCTTTGAATATTAACAACATCCCTATGAAATAGTTATAACTACCTCCACTTTACAGATGAGGAAAACTGTTAAGTGTTAAGTATCAATCACACAGCTCATCAATGGAAGGGAGACGATGTGAGCCCAGGGGCCTCTGATTCCCAATCTGGTCACCTTTCTACATTGGACTGGACATGATTCTGCAACCTAGAAATACCTACTAGTCTAAGCAGGATGAATAAGAATTCTGTGTAGTTAAGTAGAAAAAAAATGTTTATTTCATTCACTTGACTACCAATGTCCCTTTTACTGGGGTTAAGACCCACACAGTTATCTCTTCCACACTGCAACTTTCTCCATTGCAGTTTTGATATATTGTGGGTTGGCATAAGAAATTAGATGGGAATTTTGGGGGAGTTTTGCAGAATCCATAGCAGCAGACAAGATAGAAAAAGTTTAGAAACACAGACATGCATAAAATATATGTATAGCATGGTATAATATAAACATTTTATCTTTTAATACCATAATAATTCAGACTTCTTCTCTGGCACAAAGAGAAGGCCAAAAAATTTTCCAAATTTTCCAGATTGTGGCAGCACCATACCCCTAGCCCTCATGACATGGAAGGGATAACTATATTGGCTGATCATTTTTCAACCTGCTTACAAAGTTATCTTGACAACAACATGCTTTTGGCTGAAATCATAATTTTCTTAAGGGTGGGTATGAGCAAGAACTCATGGAAGTGAAAAGAAGACTGAGTTTGGAGTCAGAAGACCTGTGTTCAAATTTTGGCTTTGGTATTTACTAGATTTGTGATCTTGAGCAAATAAATCCCTAACGAGTTCCCTTGTAGGTAAAAATGGGGAGAGTGTATTGAATGGTTCCCAAAGTCCCTTCCAGGTTTCCCATTCTATGGCCCTAGGAACTCTACCACCCCCTCACAGACCAAGACATTTTCAAAAGGAAATAGTTGCTATGGGGCAGTGAAGAGGCTAAATCGGGTTAATTGCTTCTTGTACACCAATTTTTTGGCTACCCACTTCCTGCATTTCCCCAAAGAATTCAATCTGCCATAAATCATCTCTTCTTACATCTCCTAATTTGATTAACAGTGCCACCATCCTCCAAGTCACTGGGCAGCATTGGGTAATAGAAAGAATACTGGATTTGAGCTCAGAAGACCTGGCTGCAATCTCAGCTCTGATCCTTCCTGGTGCAACCTTAAGCAACTCACTCTATGGGAGCCTCAGTGTTTCCCTCATGTATAAAATGAAGGGAGATTGAACCAGGCCTCTGAAGTCCTTTCTAGCTCTGCAGCTTGAGAGTCATTTTTCCTTCCTTTCTGCCTTGCCGCCCAAATCCAACTAGTTACCGAATCCTGGAGTCTGCTTCTGCCATGACCTCATATCCATTCTACTGTTACAGCTAGTCTTCTAATACAATTCCTCAAGGGCCTTCCTGGACAACCCAAGCTAGTCAACCAACAATCGAATCCTTCACCCAAGAACTCCACCTGGTTCTTCAAGTGTAGAGAGAGAAGTCACAGCATAAGTCCTCTGCAGCACAAGGGAGTAGAATCGGTTTGGGATTTGGTGCTTTAGGAGACTTGGAGTTCTCTGGATGGCCTTGGGCAGGGTAAGAAACCTTACATCAAGGAGCCTCTTTGTAAAATGAGATAATATTTACATTAGTGTTCACAGGATGGTAGATTTACAATTGAAAGGGACAGAGGAGGCTATCAACTCCAATCCATCTATTTTACAGGTGAGAAAACTGAAGTTGTGAACCCTGGCCAGGATCGCCCACTTAGTGTCCATGGCAGACCTTGAACTTGCTTCTTCCTGACTATAAATCCAGAACTCTGTCCCCTGTACCGCCTAAGCTGTGATGAGCAAAGGGCTTGAAAAACCTTGAAGAACTATGTAAATGTGAACACTACCAAGGCTATAGTTATAATAAACACATTATGAGTTATATTGTTATAAAATTTTAACCCCGTGTTGAGACACCTTTTAAGTATAATAAGCGAGTGTGCTTTTTAAAGTGATCCCTATGCTGAATTTGTTAAAACTAAAAATTCTCTTGTAGAGCAAATAATAATAATACTCCTTATGAATTTGTTTATCTTAAGTTTCCTTAAATCAAGGTCCACCTGTAGAAGCACGAGCAGAAAGGAAAGAGGAGCAAGCAGTGTGGGAGAGATCAAAAAGACGCAATAACTTAAGACTCATACATCTCGGCTCCAGCTGGCCTCAGCCTCCCTCACTGCAGACTGCAATTTAAATTGAAAATTAATAAAACAAACATGTAACGCAATAAGCCTATGTGGATTCACCCTGAGGGAAAGTGTTTCAGTTCTACGGGGAGGATGGAATTTAATTCAGATTTATGGCAGGCGCTCATTTCTTCCTCTTTCAGGCCCCAAGGTTATACAAGCCCTCATGGACACCACTGGGCTCACCACTTGAGCTTTGCAATCAGAGTTTTAGGAAAGATGTTGAGAAGCTAAAACTATGCAGCAAGAAAACAACTATTCCTGGTTTTGGAAACTGTTTTCACCCTATTATTTATTTCCTTTTCAAAAAAATAAAAACATAGCTGTGATCCAGTTATGGCAACCACCTGCCACTCTGCCAAAGAGTGGTCTTTCGGATATAAATTCCTTTTTGATTGGGTGTGATTTATAAAGAAGTCTACAATAACAGCGATGAAAACTGGGAACTATTAAAATTTAACTCTGAAATATCACTTGTGTTATGAAGCTACTTTCCTCAAATATAACATACAGTATCAGCCTCTTCCTAACAACATATTTAAATGGCTCAAGACAAAAAAGAGTAAAGTCACATTAAAGCTTGTTAGGTCGGCTTCTGTCTAAAAGGCCCAGATGCTTTCATTTTCCAAGCATTCTAAAATGCTCAGAAATATATTGATGCAAAAAGATGCCCCCAAATGAAGCCCCCAAATGAAGCCCACAGGTTGCTCTTTATATCAATGTCAGCAGTGATAATTAGAGAAATCAATTCCATTCAAGTAAAAATTTTTTAAATAAGAGATTTTTATTGATACCTTTTGTTTTTATATCTCTTAGATTTTCCCCTGGCACAGCAATCCCTTATAAGACTTGGAAGAGTAAAAAAGTACAGCAAAAGGGATCAATACTTTGAAAAAAATCTGCCATTCTATGGATTCTATGTTCCACTCCTGTGGACCCTCACTTCTGTCCAGGAGAGGCAAGGAGGGATCTTCTCATGCCTCTTCACTAGTTAAGCATTTTGAAAAAAATTTCTCAATATTCATTTTTTATTTCAACAAAAACTTATCAAACAATTACTGTGTGTCAGGCTAGGAGCTTGGTTGGGAATAAAAAGAAAAATGAGATGGTCCCATAGTCAAAGATGTGAGCGCTTATAGGTCAGGGACAGCTTCATTTGGGGTCCAGAGGTATGTCATTTCACTGGCAGAGGAAAATGCTCCCACCACCAAGGCAGCTTTGCACCTTCACTGCTCTGGGCTCTAGAGATCTGCTAAGGAAGCTGAAGTGAATTGTTCAAAGTCACACAGCCACTATGAGTCAGAGGCATGACTGGAACCCAGATCTTCCTGTTTCTAAGGTCACTACACACTTCTGCCTGGCAGCCTGGTACACAATAGATGCTTAATAAATGCTTGTTGATGAATGACATTATACCAAGGTAGGAAAGGCAACATGTTTGATGCGTGCCAGGCATCGTGCTAAATAACTATTTTGCAAACATCATCTCACCTAGTCCTCATGATAACCCTGGGAGATAGGTGTCCTTATTATCCTCATTCTACAGTTGAAGAAAAGGAGGCAGATAAAGGTTAAGTGAATGTCTAGAGCCAGGTTGGAACTCAGATCTTCCCGACTCCAAGTCAAGAACACTGTCCACTGTATAACCTACTTGCCTGAGGGATACGACTCTTATGTAGATAGAAAATTCTAAGTATATGAAGAGTAATATAAAGTGATTTACAAATGGAGAGAAACTAGCAATTGGTGGAATTAGAAAAGGGGTCTGGTAGGAGGTGTTTTCCTCTTCCCCATCAAAATCCCAGAATCTCTGTTTTGGAATTATAATCAGGAGTTACTCGTGCCAACCTGTACTTGGCTCTCCAACGCCCTGCCAACAACTGCAGGCGCTCACCTAGCCTTGGCTTGAAGATCTCCAACGAGGGGAAAGCCCACTATTTCCTAAGGCCATCCAAACCTCCTATAATTAGAATGCTAATTGTCAGAAATTTCCACTTAACTCTGATTGTCTTGTGAAAAAAAAAGTTTTCTTACAGTAAGCCTGAATCTGCCTCCCTGTAGCTTCTGCTCACTGCTGCTATAGCTCCCCTCTGAGACTAAGCAAAGTCAGTCTGAATCCTCTTCCACATGATCACCATTCCTACCTCCTCATCTCTTTTTCCTAGATAGACAGTTCAGAAAGATGCTAATTCCATGCATGTTTTGTACTGTGCTTTAAAAAAAATCATTTAACCACATGATATGTTTTAGGACTAAAGTAAATAAAATTGTTACTTAGAAAAATTTAACCTTTGGGGTATTTTTTGGGAAATGTACAGTCTCTACAGCATTTTTACTTGGGTATAAGAAATAGTGTCAGGATTTCTTTGGGTTCAATCTTAAAGGATTTCTGGGAATGATCTTTTGATTCAACCCTCCAAACAAGGATAAAATGAAACCTTCTTTGGAAATTATTGTATCCTAAGGTCACATGCCCAGATGCTAAATTTTCTGAGCACCAATTTTATTTCTTAACAAAGTAACACATTTTAAGAGCCTGCAACCACCAATAGTATATAATACACCCAACTGGCAGAAGCATTTCTATCTTAAAATTATTATTATTTTTTTTTATATGGAAGGGATCTAGCCAAGAACTTTGCGTTTTTTGACTTCATATTGCAAATAGAGGGGGAAAAAACGTTGCTTTGAAAAAATGAGTGAACATATTTATATTCAACCTTAAAATGAAAGAAGCCATTTAATCAGTGGAAGGGAGGGAATACTATCTCTTACGACCGTTTCAAAATTCCACAAGGTCATGGCAGATGACTAGGGATTGCTTTCTGCAATGGAACGGATCTCAGCCAAGCCTTTCATTCTATAGATGAGGAAACTGGGGCCCAGAGAGATTAAGCGATTTGTCCAAGGTCATATCGATAACAAGAGGCAGACAGGTGCTGGTCATGTACAAATCCGTGTCACCTGACTCCATGTCCAGCACTTAATCCACTGCTGGATTTGGAGTCAGAGGACTTCTGTTTCTACCACTTCTCACATAATCACTGGCTTTTTCCATGTATTTTTCCCCTTCCATATTAGGAAGGTCATCTTGGTGCAGCGGAGAGAATCCCAGGTGAGGATCTGGGCTTCAATGCCAACTCTTCCCCTTACACTTGTATGTGCCTGGACAAGTCACATAACTTTCTAGGCCTCAATGTACTCACCTGTAAAATGAAAGGCTTTGAGAGGATAACCTTTAATGTCCCATCCAGCTGAAAACCTTTGATCCAATGATCTCTGAAGAATAATTACCCTGTCTTTACTCAGACAATTCCACTAGTTCAGAGCTGGCTGCTTCCCAAGTTGGCCCATTCCATGATAATCCCAATCACTTCCACTTAATGCTATCGTTTGGGGAAATAGGAAGTTTAATGCCCTTTCTATAGGAGAGACTTAAGCATTTCAAGACAGCTATCAAAGACCCATCAAGTCTTCCCTGTACTAAAAATATAATAAGGGAAAGGTAGGTTCTCATAGGTAATCTTCCATAGCCAACCATACCTTTATTTTCACTCAAATGGCTGAGAGTTCCTCAATAATACATAAGGTCCTACAATGTTTACTGATTCCAAGAAAGCATTTGACTTACTCAAAAAGCGACTCTGAAGGTTTCCCATAGAAACAGTATCTCTGTTATTATTTCAAAATTATACAAGACTATGGCGAGTAGCTATAGAGACTGCTTTCTTCAACGATTGACTGGGTATTCAAATCAATTAAGTTATTGAACAAGATGTGTTCATCAGTGTCATAGAGGGTCAATTACTAAAATTCCAATTAAAAGATTTTTGACTATCAAGTTCTCCAAATTCTCCTACAGGGAGCCCTGGACTACAACAATGACTCTTCAGTCATTCACAATAATGCAAAAGAGATAACTCTAATTATTTAAATTGGGAAAGCAAGCTGGATTAAAATGTGCATGTGCCCAGATTATTACATACAGCTAGTTGGATAGTTTATGGAATCAGCCCATCAGTATGTGTTATGTTGGACAAGTGCCACAGAGCTGAAACAAACTGGGTCTGAAGATGAGAAGAGATGGCATTCAATTTGGGATATTGCTCAGTGGGGTCCCACATCCCTCAGTCCTGCGAAGCCCTATCACTTTGACACCAGCATGGAAAAGTACGCAGTTGATATAAGCAGTTATGTTACAAATAGCTTACATGTAACACATGACAAAAGACAGTTCTAGAACTTAGATTTGGGAGCCTGGACACATAAATATAGTGAGGGAGACAATAAGAAAAACTAAACCGGAAGCACATTGTTGAGGTACTAAAGGAAGCAAGGCTTTAGCATCTGCCATCTTCTCCATGGAAGATTTACCTGAAAGTATGAGAAGAGGCAAAGGTATTTCTCTGCTTCTTTTCACATGGGTGCCCCAGGTTGTCCACTTGTTACCTCTTACTCTCATTTTGTGATCAAGTTATTTATTTTGCACAGTTTCTTACATGCAGGCCATCTTTAGTAAATGTCCTGCAGACCACTTATCTCCACCAAGCCCATTTCTATTTTCTGTCTGGCTTATCTGCAATTTTATATCTTCTGAGATCATGGTGCTCCACAATTTACCATCACGTTGGAAAATTACTCATGCTAAAAAAGATGGGCTTTTGCATTGAGGTACATCTAGAGATCATTAAAAGCACAGCATCATTTTTCTAAATGTGATCTGGAACAATTTCTTCTTCTTAATTCTTGACCTAGCTTATCAACTATCTGAAGAACCAGTCCAAGAAATATATGCCAATGGACTAGCAGCCTTCCTGGCTATGTATTACAATCTGGGAAATCTGTGCCTGCATCCACTTGTGCTTAGGCTCAACTTTTTTCAAATGACAATTCACTGAGGAGGTTTTTGAAAAACCTTCCTAGTGATTAAAAAAAAAAACAAATAATTCTTCTGTATGGATTCTATTCAAGGTACCCTCTGTGAGCACCTGAGGATAGCTCCGTATTTAATGGTTACCTTTTATCAAAGATGCCTGTTGGACTTTTATTTGCCACATCACTTAGTTTGGCAAGAATGTTGAGTGTTTGCTGGCTGAGGCAATTGCTTTTTATTAATTAAATTTCTCTAAGAAAAGGTGATAGAGTCATTGGCCTCACTTGTGTTCATTCTCTCCCCCCCACCCTTTTTTTGGATTTGACTGCTTATTATAACCAGTCATGTTAGAGCCTGCTACAATCACATGCAATATCTTCTTACTTTTCTCCTTTCTCCTAATTTGATATCGACCTTGACCTTTACTCTAATCAAGTCATGGTATGACTACACATGGTTCTGAAATGATCACTATGCTGGTAACTATTCCATTTCTGTCTGTCAAAATATAGTCAAATTCATTCTTTGTGATGTTCGATACTTGCCAAGTCCAGTGCTTTCTGAATCTCTTCTTTGAGAAAATATTTATCCTATACAGATGAGCTTTCTGAATAGCCTATAAGCCTTTGGCCTCTTTCCTTTCTGGATTCAAAAATATATTTTTCACCACTGGTGTGCCCTTGTGCCCACCCTCACACTGAAGCTACCAGGTATCAAGCTCTATGTTTATAGGATTCAGATTTGAAAGAGACATTAGAGTTTATCTATAGCTCAGGAGACCTGAGTTTAAGTCCTGACCCAGCCACTTACCACCTATGTGATCTTGAACAAGTCAGACAATACTATGAGCAAGAAGACAACCCGATGTTTTCTAATGTATTGATATCTTCTACAACAAATGTTGGCCCACAAGTGAAGGTCTCTCCATTGTGGTTCTTGTTCGTGATTGTCATGATCATAAATATAATAACTGCTCAAAGGTTAGATGACCAAAAGCGCCATGAAATGGCGTTCTTGTCACCTCTAGATGCAAGTTAAAAACCACTCCAACAAGTCATCCCCTCCCTCCACCTCACCTCTTTGAAAAGAATGTACAAGCTGCCATCCTTCCACTGAGCTGCCACTTCTTTATGACTTCTGGCTTAACTGCTAGCAAGAATATCACTACTTAGATGGGTTCTACTAGTCCAGGAATGCATGGACAAATATTACACATTATCATGATGAACAGTTAGATTAATGTTGGTTAAAAAAAAACAAACACAAAACCTAACAGGGCTCCTTGGCCTGGCAGAAGTACAAGCGGGTTGTGCTGGACTGGGAACTGTTTTGTACTTTCGTGTTTTACAGGATACTCAAGCCAAAAACCACTCAATTCTCAGATGCCAGAATTGTGTGAGCCCCTTAGCCCGTAACACTTCTATCTAAGAGATAACTGACAGAACTTGAGAAATGGGGATTACCTACATGTTGTTATGAGGCATTGGAGCTGGATGTTTGTGGAAGAAATCCTGGGCTCTTTTTATTGAACAGAGAAAATCCTGGTTAATGGAGTTTATCCCCCACCTCATCTTGTCTTTTCCTAGCTAAAACAGCTAAAAAGAAACCCCAGAGAGATCATAAAACATTTATTGCCTTACAGTGGACTAAACACAATACTAGAATTAGTTGGCTGGTGGGGGTGGAAATCATTACATTTCCATGTGGATAAAATTTTTTTCTCAAATGTTATGAAAAATATTGAGAGACTTTCCTTTAAAGTAAATCTTAGGTAACATCTTTTTCTTGCTACTCACATGGATCAGAAAGTGATAAATAATTTAGAGGGAACTCACCTTTGGGAAGTACAGCTAAAAGATTACCATCGATATCCCTTCTGTGGTTGGCAAATTGTTCTTTTTCTTCAAGTGAAAATTCTCTCTGAAAACTAAAAATTATCCAATTAATCAAAGCCTAAGAAAATTCTGAAAATCAAGATATTTGTGACAAAATGTCAAAAATTGTCTCTAGCATCAACAAAAGCAACCAAGGCCCAAGAGGGCACTGGAAAAAAATTTTGAGAAACCAAATGGGTTGTAATGCTGGACCTCCCTCAGCGGCTGTTTAACCAGAAGCAAGTAACTTAACCTCTGATTGGGTTAACTGATAGGCTTTGGTTTCTTCCTAAACAAAGTTGGTAACAATGCCCTTTGATAATAAGATCAGCTTTTCTAGTGCCTAGCATTATAACCAGATGGAAAAGATAGTGAAATAGGAATACAACAGATAAGAAGAATAGACTAATGGAATCCTGTGATTGTACTTTGTCTCTACTACCTAATCATATAATAAGATTCACTTTTCTTTCAGAAAAACATTGACTGAACATCCACTATGTGGGAGGTGCTGGGCCAGACCTGGAAAAACAAAACAAAGCTTACATTTTGCTGAGGGTAGGTTGGTGAGGGCTATATAACCTTTAAAGATATAAGCAAATAGAGAAAATATGAAGAAGGAGGGAGCACTAATAGCTAAGGGGATAAGGCAAGGCTTCACCTAAGGTGAGCTTCAAAGGGAGCTAAGAACTAGAGGTGAGGAGGGAATATATTCAAAGGATCATATGTCTGGAGATGAAGGAAACCTCAAAGGTCATTTGCTACAACTAAGGCCCAGGGAGGTGAAGGCACTGGCCCAAAGCCCCAGAGACAGCCAGTATTCCAACTCTTAGGACTTCAAGTTGAATGGAATTTCTACTCCAACCTGTCACACATTTGAGGAATACAGGACAAGTGGGAGATAGTGTTGAATCTAGGGGACGACTCTAAGGCACCCAGTTTTGGCTGGAAGAGTTAGATACCTAAAGAGACATAAAATGAAATAAATATAGATAGGTAAAGGGAAGCCATCTGGCAATGGTCTTTAAATATAAAGCATATTATCTGAGAGACAAGAAGGAAATACTGGATTTTAGAGCGGGGAAAGACATGAACCTGAAAAATCTTCCATGTAAAAGTCTCTTTATATGTTCCACTTTTTTGGTCTTGAATCTAGCTGGGATGAAAAATGCTTCTCAAAGGTGAAGGAAGTCTGAGTGTACTCTAAAATCACATTGGAGTGAGATATTAGAACAATCAAATCAAAATTTGTAAATCAAAAAGACTTCTCCATGTTTCAAAATAATTTGGCAAAGAGCTTATCTATAGCAAAGGTATCAAAACACAAGGGCCTCTCCAATGCTCTTGAGTGCTACCCAAGCCAGATTAAAATGTAATTGGGAAATAGTTAATAAAATAAAAATATAATAAAATAATATGAATAAAAATATAAACAAATCAACAGAAATAAATAAAAATAATATGAATATGCAGTTTTCTAAGTTGACATACAGCCTGCAGGGACCCTTACATAGGGTTTAGTTGGCCTCATTTCTATTTGAATTTGATCTATGGAATTTTTCCTGATCTACTGCATTTCTTCTTCCCTAAGCACATTGTTCAGTCTAGGAGACTAAAAACCTGACCATTATGTATTTTTTTAAAAGGCTTAGCTCTTGCCTGTAGAAAAGCTAAAAGTTATGGTCACAACTAATGATTTTTAAAGTGTCATCTAAATGTGGTTAATTACTGACAATGAGAACAAATTATTATTAATTATTGTGCTTTATGGAGGAAGGAATAATGCTTGAAGTCAAAGATTTCTGAAAAGAGGAAAAAAGAGGATTACTTGGCACTAACCATTAAAAAGGAAAGCAGCAAAACAAAAGCAGCCTTTTTCAAAGGTTCTTTTTAGATTCCTGACAGAACAAAAGGTTTTTTTTTTTAAAAGAAAAAATGATGAAAAGTGTATAATCGGTGGGAGTAGGGGCACTGTAGTAATAATTGCATTTATCACACACATAGAACCTAGAGTTGAGATAAGCAACAGAAAGTACCCGGGGAGAAGCTTTCTGTCTGACTCTCTGGAATAATAAGATCCTGTCTGGAACGTTTTCTGTATTAAAATGAAATTCTTCCATCTCCACAACACTGTGATTCCCACATCATTCATCTTCATAGTGCAAGTGCCCTCATCACAGTATTCTGACTGCTCACCCAGAAAAGCCATTTTCAAAACTGAATGTCTGCACTTCCCCGTCTCCCTCCCCCCCTTCCCTCTCTGCTTATTTAAAGGACTACTGGAGGTAGGAGGCACCTATCTCCTAATCGGACAATCTGCTGAATCTGTTCACGCTAGTATTTACTGGCCCTCTCCATCACAATTGTGACATTTCACCACTTTAACTACATTTATTCCTGGAAAGCATATCGATGCTCTTCACAAGTCATATTCCTAAAGTATATCATGTTAGCACTGGAGCTAAATATAGGGCATTGATCTGTAAAGGTAAAATGGAAACAAATATTAAGCCAAGACAAAGGCTGAAAAGACACCTTGAAGATGATCTAAACACAGTTCTTTCATTTTGTGGATAAAGAAGTCAAAGTGCAGAGAGGGAAGTAACTAGCATGGAACCACAGATCCGGCATTCAAATCCAGGTTTACTGTTCTTTCTCTTATACTTACTAGGAAAACTTCTCATCATCCTGAAGGTATTCAACTGCAACTTCATTCTACATTTCCATCTAAACATTTATGTTATTCAGTGTCTAATTTTACACTGCTGGTTGGATTAAAGTAGCCAAGGGCAAATATTTCAATAATCACCCATTTCAACGATGTGGCAAATATTTATTTATTAGGCAAATTACGATAAATAGGTAGTGTCAGATGTTTCACTGGATCTTTGATTTCAATGTGTGAGTCACCATTCCAACTGTAGAAAGATAGATGAAACTATTGCTGCCTTTAATTCAACCAGGAGACAACTCAAACACGGATTTTTAAGTATGATACAGGCAGTCAGTGGCAAGGGAAAGGAGAGCTCCAAGAACTCTGGGACTGTCAGTGCACTGTCAGAGAGCACTAGGAACATGATGATAAGAAGGGGCTTCATGGAGAAAGAGGCACATGAACTTAATAGAAGACAAGGATTTTAAAAGGCAGAAATAAAGATGATGTGTGTTTCAAGCATAAAGGACTTTTTATCCAAATTCAGAGGCATGAGATGGCATATTCACTTAAGGGAAAACAATTAGTTAAGTTTGGTTGGAAACCAGAGGTTGTGGAGTAGGGAGGTGGGTGGTGGAGATTTGAGCCAGGTTACAGAAGTGACTTAATTCTAGGCAAAGTAGTTTGTACTTCATCTTAGAGTTGGCAGGGAGACAATGAAGCTTCTTGAGTAGGGGACTGACATGGTCAAACCTGTGCCTTAGGAAGATAATTTTAGCAGCCATGTGGATGGATTAGAGAGGGGAGGAGTTTGGAAAGCTGTTATTCCAGTTCAGGCAAAAAGTAACAAGGACCTGAATGAGGGTCTATACAGATAGAATGAGGCTATACAGATAGAGGGAAGGAATAAAATACAAATGATGCCATAGAGGTGAAATCAACAAGAGTTGGCATTGAATGTGGGGTAGGTAGTGGAGCATGGTTGGAGGAAAAACTCAAGTCTGCATCTGAAGTTATGATCCTAGGTGACTGAAAGGCTACCCTCAACAAAGATTAAAAAAAAAAAGAGGAAGAACTCCAAGCACTTGAGTGGAGATTTCAAACTCCTCTGGGTTTAAGGTGAGGTGACATGTTCAATTTGAGTCTGAGGTGCTGATCTAGGCAGAGATGCCCAGCAGGCAGCTGGATATAGGGGACAAGAATTCATGAGAGAATAGGATTGGATATATACAGCTATGCATACATTATGTACATACATACATGCATGCATCTATAGGTATGCATATGCAAACACACGTATATTCATTTGAGAATCATTTGCAGAGAAATAATGAAATACTTTTATCCATGGGAATAGATGAGATCACAGAGAGAGGTAAGGGGTCTGAGGATAGGGTCCTACATGGCAGAGGGGGAAGACTAGAAAATAGTCTAAGGACTCGGAAACAAATGAGCCAGTACCGGAGACTGGTTGTAGTGAACAGTGTCTCAGAAGCCAAAGGCCAAGAGATTGTCTAAGAGAAACGAATAGCATTAGAAGCTGTAGAAAAGTCAACATGGGGGAAAAGGCCAACACTGAGTGATGAAGAGATCTCTGTTAACATTTCAGACCCCAGTTTCAAAGAGGGATGAGGAATTTGACTTCAAGGGGCTAGGAAGTGTTACGGAAGGAGAGGCAGCTGTTGATCAAATAATAGAGAGAGACAGATAGAGGAGAGAGACAGGAACAGAGAGAAGACAAAGAGGATAATAGCTTAGAGCAACCATGGCAAGGTTAAGTGAAGGAAACATCTGTACATGGAGTAAGTAAAGAAGCAGTTGTTTGAGAAAGATTAAAGGTGAAAGAGAAAGGGGAATGGTTGATTCCCCTCTCAAAGTATAGTTGACTTTCAATTTAAAAGAAAAAAAATCCAAACTGAAGTAGAAATCATTAAAACATAACTCAGGTCATTTGAAATACTTGGTAACTGTATGACTCTTTTGTTCTCTAGTATCTCTCCCTTCTATCTCTCTCTGAGTAACCAATCTGCTTTAGTGATGAAGAATTTTTTAAAAATACATGTCCCATTAACCTACTTACATGCTCAGCAAAAGCAACAGGGGGCAATTTGATCCAAGTGCCAGCAGCAAAAATATTCTGCTATTATCCTGATTTGAAGGCTGGGGTCATTATTATGATTAGAAGAAATATTAACCATGCATGTAGTGCACTGAGCTGCCTACAGTCTGATCTCTCTTGTCTTGGATCATGTGTATTAAGAAGAAGAGGAAAGTATAATACACTACGTTCTTTTTTACCTTATCTATGTAGAAGTGAAATACATTTCACAATCAACTTTGTTGTTGGGGTGCAAATGACTACTTCTCCACTTTACACACAATGCATCCAAATTAATTCATGCAATAATGAGTTTTGAAGGGTCACTTGTCCTTTTCATTCTTCCTCAAAGCCTTTGCCCTCTTGTTCTTTTCTCACTTTGGAAAATGACTTGATTTTGCAGAGCATAACTACAGACTCTACCCTCTTTTCCCTCTCACTATTCCCATTTTTGGTCAGCTGTCACAAATCAGGTCTCTCAGAATTATCTTGTTTTCTCCAGAGAGTTGGTTCTGGTTCAGGTTCAATGACCTGGTAAACCACAAGAGAACCCAATGGACTAAATTGCACCATCTTACCTGCAGAACTTTAGAAAGTGTTCCCTAAAGAGCAGGAAAGGGAAATTGCTTAAGATCAAGCCGAGTTGTATAACCTGCAGTCGTTCTGCCATGCTGTTTTGTTTTGGTCTTGCTTTTCTTGTACTTGGAGAGTGGACATGGGGCATCAATCACTGACTCTTGCAACATAAACAGTACTTTTACTCTGCTTCTGTCACAATTATAACTACACTTAGCCCTGTGGGGATGAATGTTAGGCCCCCTTGTTTTCATGCTGGCCAAGCTCACAGTGTAGATTTGTAGACAAACTCCCATGTGGCTTTGTCGCAATTCATACTTAGTTGAGAAACAGGGCAGAGACCTTTGTCAGCAATATCCCCAAACAGAGCAACCAATAGAAATCTACTTAAGGTAGATGCTGTTTTTTTTTTTAACCTGTTAATGTTTTATCTTTGTGTCCACCTTGGGATGTAGATGCTCTAAGATCTTTCTCTCTGGTGACATGTGGCTAATTACATGGTAGAATGACTGATTCTCCAACTTCAAGACAATGGTTCTGAGGCAGACCAGACATATTCCCCAGACTCAATGACCAAGGAAGGGAACACCCCAAAGAGAAGCATTTCCTGACTTAGCTATCTTTCTTGGCAGGAGCATCATTTTAAAAAAGGAATCTAAGAGCAGCAATTAGAATTTTAAGAACTCCAAGGACTTGAGTGGAGATTTCAAAGAGTCATACAAATGGCACTGCCCACTCCCATTTTTACAGATAAGGGACTCTGGAACACAGAAAGGAGAAGTAGCTCCTTTCTTATGCTAGAGAACACCACTACACCACGCTGTTATTAACACTTATACTGATGAAGCTTTGTCTTCCACATTTCAAAGGCTTCTATGAAGTTAATATTAAACAAGTTAAGTTTCCTTAAAGCATATGATAATTTTACCTTGATGCTCTTCTTTGATGTGGTAGCCAGAAGAGGTTTGATTTTTTCTTGTTGAAATCTGAGGGTAAAGAATTAAGATAATGTTGAAATGGCAACAGAATAGAAGTGCAGAAAAAACAGTCTAGTTTAGTCATTGATTGCATTGTGGAACAACAACCATAAAATAAGTCAGCCTCCTTATCTGAATACATCAAACTATTCAGTGTCTAAAGAAGATATTTCTGGGGTGGACCAGAAAAGTAATAAAAATTCATATTTATATAATTTGCAGTTTATGAAGCACTTTCCAGGCACCAGAGATATTGTCATCCTCATTTTACAAATTAAGAAACTGAGGCTTAACTGCAATATTCTTGTAAAAAAAACATCCCTCACCAAGCCTTTCAGAGTCAAAATAAAAACACTCACAAGAGTCACAGATGTAAGATGACAGCTTTTCCAGAAACCGATTTTATACAAACATTTAATATTACTGCAATTTCAAGGCAAGACAGCTTGACAATTGTTCTGGAACCAGCCAGCATTTCCCACCAGTACACTGGCAAGTTAGTCAAGCCCTTGCAGAAATTTTAGTCCAACTTCTCTATTTAAAGGGAAGAAAATGGAGCAAGAAAGAGAAAGGTCTAATGTAGTTTTAAACTAATGCCAACTTACACTTAGAAATGACGGAGCAAACTTTGGTAAAGATAGTTCAGGAACTCTGAAGCCCCTCTTCTACTGGGAAATCCTGTTTCTATGATCTCTGCTACAGTTTCTTTTGTAATAAGACATCTTTAGTTTTTTTTTTCTTTTCTTTTTTAAACTAAACTTTAATCACAAAAGTTCATCCTATTAACCAACTACTTATTTTTGAAGACCAGATATACATTATGTAAGAGCAGCTGGTAATAATTCTGCACAGAAGAAACACATATATAGAATGAATTGGTTAATAAAAACCAGGCATGGGTAAAATTTATAACCATTCTAATGGTATGTAACTTATTTTACAGCTTTTGGCACAGTGATCATTTGTCCACCCAGAAAACCACAAGTAAACCACTTACAGGAACTTTATCCCCCCAGAGATGAGCTTTCACTACCTAAGATTTGGGAGCAAGGGGCCTGATGGGGAAAGAGGTACAAGATGGAGTAAATGTTGACACTTCATTGCTCGTCAAAATACATACTTAAGCCTGGTGTTTGTAAACTTGTCAACGGAAGAGGGACACAAAATTGGAAAAACAGCTCCAATGAAAAGTTCTTTGCTTTTTTTCTTCTCTTCTTTTGCCTTGTATCTAACAGACACTCAGTAATATTTTGGCTGTGGCTGCTTTGAGATTTTTTCTTTTAGCTGTTTTATCTGTGCCTTGTACAAGTCAACTGAGATGCCCAGCACAAAATATTACCAAGTACAGTATACTGCACCATTGGAATCAGACAGATGCCTGTCACATCCAAATACTGAAGTTCTGCTAAGGGCCATTTTTTGATAAGTGATGTCTGAAAGCCAAGCGATTGCAAGAAAATCTACACATTTTATTTTTGTTCAGGCGGTGAACTGAGTATTTGGTATGTTTCAGGAGTTAAATTGAAAGCACACACTCTCCTGTAAACTGAAAAAGAAGCCACTGAAAATACAAACCCCTGCTCCAAATTATCTCATGGGATGATTTCATCAAAACAAACAGTTTAGACATTGGAGGTAATTTAGTAAAGAGCTCTTTACTACAAAATCATCCGCTACCCAACTGATTCTCAACTTGATCAGAGGTTTAATTACTCAGGGGTCTGCAACTGTCCTTGCTGAAAGCTTTTAAGTGGTAGAAATACTTCTAATTGTTGAGCAGGAAAGAAAAATCCTAAAATACTCATCCCTCCCCCCTCCCTCAACCCATGCTTTAAATTTAATGCATTTCTAAAATAAACTAATTAAAGAACTTGGATTTTTTTTTCAAGTATCCTCTGAGAGAAATATAAGACTACACAGCTTACTAGATACTAATAACTAGTATTTCTAGGAGAAAGTACCCTCATAAGAGCTGTAGCAACAGAGCATTCAGGCAATTAGTGAAAGAAATGAGTAACGGCTTTCTGTAGAATCTCTTGCCGCTTACCTTGTTCCTCAGAGTACTCAATAGCTTCCACAAAGCTGGAAATCCAGGGGTTTCTGAACATGGTTGCACAAACAAAGGATTCGCCTAACAGAAACTCCTGTAGCAGCTAATTCTTAACCAGCCACAGCCCTAGGCCCGTCTAAGCAAAATCGTGTTGAGATTTTTCATAGCCCAGGACCAGCACTGTCAGGCACTCGCATCCTGGGGAGTCCAGTAAATGCACGGCAGCAGGCTGCAGGCTGCAACAGCTCAAACCAGTAATCAGATTACAAGGAGAAATTAGGCACATGAATACTAAACCAGACTGGATAACAGTGATTGGGAGATTTATAATATTACCACTTCAAAGCCGAGGCCAAATGACAACACGAGTCTCTGGCCAAGTAGAGGAGGCAGAGACCAAGAGAAGGCTAACCATCTTCGCAGGCATTGCAAAGCAATCCCTAGGCTCTCTCCCCAAAATCACAAAGACTGCTGGGAGAATGGGGGAGCAGCAGAAGCAAAACCATTCCCAGGCTCTTAACTAATATCACTAAATGAAGCATTTCACCTAATATGCAGCCAAGAAGAACACTGAAAACTCAAGATTTATGGGCAACATATGAGTGAAATTGTGAGGAAAAGACAGATATGACCACAAGCCCACACAACACGAATCTGTGACAGAAGGTGTTTGGTAAATTTCCGGTTACACTTGTCCTTTGAACTGCCCCATTTGTTTCAAGCTCCAGTTCATTTAAAGAATAAATATAGCAACATTACTCTAACACACAGTGAAGGTGAAGACCATTAATAGAATCACAGATGCTGAGAGCTGGAAGGGCCCCTGGAGCATCCAGGAAAAACACTGATTTTACAGATGAAGACACTGAGGACAAGGGAATCTAAAACGCTCTGCCTGTGGTCAGGATATGGCAGAACTAGAGCTATATTCTAAGTTTCCCAAGTCTGATGCCAGTCCACTTCTTACTGGATCCCTCTGTTACTACCCTTGCTTAGACCCTGAACAGAGTTATGCCAGGGGAATTGACTCTACCTACTTTATGGCATATGGTCACCAGGAGGCAGCTAGGTGGGGCAGTGGAGACTGCATTAAATGTGGAGTCAAGAGGACCAGAGTTCAAAACCAGCCTCAGGCACTTACTAGCTCTGTGACCCTGGGCAAGTCACTTAACCTCTGTCCGCCTTGGTTTCCTAGTAATAATAGCACCTACCTCACAGATTAATATGAGCTATCCATAAAGCACTTGGCTAATCTTAAAGTGCTAAATAAATGCTAGCTATCGTTATTATCCTTAATGTGCAGCATGTCTAGATTGAAGTTTGTGTAATCTTTCACTTCTATTCATTTGCGACAATATTATCAGCTGGCTCTTCATTTCAACTCTACTCTCATTGTCTTTCTATCTCATTTCCCCAAAGTGGGCTCTTCCAAACCCTTATCCCTCAAGGGAGTAAACATTATATCAAATGACTACCTCCCTCCATTCCTCAAAACTTCTCAGCACAACAACCTACTCTCACCTCACCTCTGGTCATAGAAAAAGAGGTATCTCTCTGCTTTCTAATAAGCTAATCCTTTTAGAGGCACCCTTGAATTTACTCATCCATCTTTCCCAGACTCCAAGTTCAGCAATTATCTCCCCACCCTCCCACTCTCCACCCCCATACATGGTTAATCTCCTCTGGCCTGGAATTCTTTCCCTCCTCATTTCTGCCTTCTGGGTGCCTTGACTTCCCACTTCTACAAGAAGTCTTTCCTGATTCCTCTTTAATGTTAATACCTACTCCTTAATGATTACCTCCAACTTATTCTCTCTCCCAATACTTATATAGTGCCTACTATGTGCCAGGCACTGGTATGCGAGTGTGGGTGTGTAATCTACATAGCTACATCTTGTTTGTACATAGTTGTTAGTTTTGTTGTTGTTTGTTTGTTTTGCCTTTCTTTGTATCCCTGGTGATTGCACTGCCTGGCACTTAGTAGGCACTTATATGCTTGTTGACTGATTGACTGACTTCCATTTCATCCGCCTCTTCAAAATGCTCAAAGGCTTCCTATTGCCTCTTTGGATAAAAATAAGAATCCTTGGCTTGCTATTTAAATCCTTAGACAATCTGGCTCCTACTTATCTTTCCAATTTCGTACTGATCCCCTTCATTCACTTTGCTTCATAGTGAAGTTGACCAGCTAGCTGTTTGCTGAGCATGACCCACCATTTCCTCTCCTGATACCTTTTCTTATGGAGTTCTGGTATGTATTCCTTTGTCACCTCATCAGAGCATCCCTGGATTTCTCAAAAGCACAGTTTGCATGTTATACCATTTTATGATTCTCTCAAACTCCCCCAAGTAATTAGTACTCTTCCTCTTGAAATGATTTCGTATTACTTATTTACTTTGTATCAACTTATTTGAAAATGTATTGTATCCTCTGAATTAAATATAAGTTCCTTCAAGGCAGAGATGATTTTGTTTTGTTTTCTTTTATCTCTAGTGCCCATCATTGGACCTGTCAAGTTCTTAACATTTATATGGTACACACTAGGATATCTTTAATCCTATTTCTTTCTCTTTTTTACTTCTAAACTCTTGAAAAAGTTGTCTACACATCATAACTCCACTCCCTCACTCCCCAATTTCCTCTCTGAAATCTGGTTTCCATCTCCACTATTCTATTAAAACTGCTATCTCTAAAGCTAATTAATCATTTCCTAATCGTCGTCCAAGGACCTTTTTCCCAATCTTTATCCTCTTTCCTATTATTGCAATGCTTGATACTGTTAAGTGTCTTTTTCCTTCTAGGCAGTCTCTATCTGTTGGCCTCAGACACACCACAGTCTCCTGATTCTCCCATTTGACTCTTGCCCACTTGTTAAAATGGCTATTCCCCAAGAGTTTGAACTCTTCTGGCTCTTTTCATGTTTTTTTCCTTGGAATCTTATTTGTTCACTCTCATACTATTAATTCTCACTTTCATATAGGTTCCAGCCAAATCTGCAAGCCCCTCCCTGTCCATAGGTCATCTTCACATAGATGTCCCACTGGCACCTGAAACATAAGACATCTCAAAGCAGGACCGCTATGCTTTCTCCAAACCTACTCCTTTTTCTGATTACCATTTCTGTCAGTGGCACTCTTATCCTCTCAATCTCCCATATCTGAAACTTTGGGGTCATCTTTAACCCTTCTCACTCCATCTCTTCATAATCAAGTTACCAATTTGATGAAATTCAGCAAATATTTGCCAAGTAACTCCTGTATTCTAGGCACAAAGACTGCAAATGTAGATGAAATACACACTCTGCTTTCAGGATGTCTACAATCTAAGTAGAAAAGGATGACAGAGGAGAGAGAGAGACAATCAAGACACAAAGGAGAGTGTGATAAATGCAAAGGAAAACTCTGTCTTGCTAATGAGTCATGAAAAAGTTGAAGAGTTAGAAATCACTTTGTGGTAATAAGGAGATGTCGGGGTGGTAGTGGGAGACATCAAGGAAGCAAAACAAATGTTTGTTAAATGGAATAAAACCTAACCCTCAGGATGTTGTGGAATGGCCCCCAGATTTGGAGGCAGATATGCTGGGTTTGAATTCTGGCTTTTCTAAGAAGTTGTAAGGAACACCAGTTTGGAGAGCTCATTTCACACCCGAGGACATCATTTCTCAAATGAAAAATTAATGGGTTTAATGAAGTGGTCCTTTCTAACTCTATAATATATGATCTTAAGAAAAGGAGGCAAACTCATCAGTAACTACATATGTATGAGCAGCAGTCCACCTCTTCAGCCTCATTTTGATGAATTCAATTCAACAAGCATTTACTGACTGCCTACTATGTGCCAGACACTCTATGGCAAAAACTGGAGCAGCACCCATAATGGTTATGATTACTAACTTCACGCATCATCCTGGAAAAAAAATGAAGCCCATGAGCAAAGACTAATGTAAGGATCTTGACTGGCTCAGTTGGAAACCTCATTTCAGGGTCAGAGCTGATAAGGAATGTTTCTGGTCTTCTAATGGTTCTGGTAGAGGGGCATGTTTAGGATGAAAAGTTGATTCTGGCAGAAAATCATGAGATGTGACAAAATAATTCAGCATCACTCCCACTCTTGTACCTCTGCTCTGGAAAACGACTGTATTTTGGGAGAACTGATGACAACCTGAATAAACGGTGTTTCCTTTCAATTATTAGTAAGCTTCCCATTCATTTCTGAACAGTATGAGTTTTGATGAGATTCCAGCACAGAGAAAAAAAATCTGGCTATTCTGTTGATGTTTGATGTGATGGGACTTCACCTGAATTACTTACTTTTCACCCTCTCAGTTGTGCTGTGCTAAAGAAATAAAGGTAGCAGCAGACTTAAATGCAGTGGAAACCGTCACAAGGAATTATGGAAAGGCAGCCCCAACTCCTGCCAATATGACTCCAAGCTATGGCTGTATCACTTAATCTCCCTGCCTTGGAATCTTTATCCAAAGGAAAAACACAGTAGTCTTACAGACAAAGTTACATTATACAGCAATAGACAGTTTCCTTTTTATCAATGCAGATCAGTAACTACTCTTTAATTTACAGTTTAGAGAGTTGTGTGGGGGCACTGAGAGATTAAGTGAGAAGTCAAGGGCTACACAGGGCCCCAAATCTTCCCAGCTCGAAACTAGTTCTCCATTCAGGTGACCACATTGACTCTAATACAGCTAATGCGATTCTCTGTATAACTCTGGCTGATTACGTGTTATTCTTTTTAAGATTATATAGTAATTCAGGGCAGGGACTTCTGTCCTCTAAATCTACTCAGTTTCATTTAGAGTACTGTGTTACATAGCTGGTAAAACTTCAACAAATAGGGGAAGCTAAGTGACACAGTGAGTAGAGCACCGGCCCTGGAGTCAGGAGGACCTGAGTTCAAATCCAGCCTCAGACACTTGATACATGTACTAGCTGTGTGACCCTGGGCAAATCACTTAACCCCAATTGCCCTGCCAAAAACAAAACAAAACAAAAATGGTAAGCTAATGCTGATACGGTAGAAGGAGTGTTTTCCAATTCTCCTAGAGATCATCGAAAAACTCCAAAGTGATTAAAGAAACCACAGCATAAAACTTTACTTAATACTATCAACTCTATTACTTTATGTTTCACTTTTTAGATCCTTTCTCCTTCCTTATTATCACCTCATTTCCTGACAATCTCCTTTCTCCCTACTATCTGCCAAATGGATTGGAAGGTCCTGAAGGGCTGAAATGATATTTTAGACTTCTTTGTGTTCCTCATACCATCTGGAAAAAGGGCTTTGTATTATAACAAGTGCTCAAAAGCATTTGTTGAATTAATGCAGTCTGAGTATCATATAAGCCTTTGGTCTTTTACTTCTTGATTCTAAATCATATTTTCCAACATTTTTTTTTCTTGGGGGGGGAGTGAACCATACTTCCCCTCTGCCCACTTCTGAAAAGAGCTTGTTGAGTTGTTTCTTTTTTCTTTAAACAATACTTCTCCCCTGCATCCTCCCCTTCTAGTACATATAGTACATCATCTTTCTTTTGATTTGTTTGCTTCTTGCCTATCATAAGCAATGAAGGCCAATGAATCCCACTGGGACAGCTCATTTGTTCCCCTCAGAGCCTGCCAACTTCATTCTACTTAGCTTTAACTTCTTTACCAATTCTGTTCTAATTTTCTCAAGGATTTCAATAACTGTGTGGTTGGGTTCTTCTAGAATTGCGCCAATCCTGTGATCCCTAGACAAAAGTCACATATTACATTCCAATAGCACCTGTAGAGTCTCCTCCTGAAGACAGGGTCCACGACATCTTCTTGAGGCACAAGGTCTCTGACGCTTGTAAAAGTTATCCCCACGACCTCCAAAGACTTAAAGGAAAAAGGAACCAAATGGCAAAAACGACATCAACAAAAAACAACCAAAAACCTATGGTTGGTCTGAGCCAATTGCAACATGTTACCACTGGTTGTTTCTGAGGGAGTAGAATGAAATACGTTATTGAGAACACATACATGCATGATATTTCCCGAAAAGGACTCTGGGATGTTGGGCACCAGCTCATCGAGTGAATTTACAGCAAAATATGAACAAGAAAAACAGAGCTGAAAGGCCAAGAAGGGACTGTGGTCTGCACCGGTAGAGGAGACCACGTAGTTGTTCCACATGAAGTTTCCTACTATCCTTCGGTTGAGTCAGTATGACATAGACATGGCAGAGTACTAGACTTGGGATCAAGAAGATCCTCACCTGTAAAGGAGCTAGACTTAATGACCCTGAAGCTCTAAATCTATGATCCTACAAAGAAAGGTCCATAGTGATAAAAATAACAGATTAACAAATTCCAGAATACCAAAAGATTGAAACTCATTTCTATCTGGTCCTGAACTTAGATCAACAGACAAGCTCATTTCCTAAATTGATAAAAAAAAAAGTGAGGATGTAACTGAAATTCCTAGCACAGCTTTCTTTTTCTTTTCTTTTCTGAAGTTCAAAGAGGTGACATGACACATTTTGGAAAGAGGGATGCATGGGAGGAAAGAAATAAATGTGGATAAAATTATAGAATTTGAGAATCCATAGTATGTAATCATAAGCATAAAAGAAGGTGATATTCCCATTATTCCAAAGTACTACTAGTATTTTACAAGTAGGAAAAAAACATTTTGAACATACGTATTTTCCAATTCCTGAAGGTAGTGAAGCCAAAAGGCATGTGTTAGTCATAGAATATATGGCACAAAACCTTCTGGGGTCAGTAGCCTAGCTCCACAGTGAGCCAAAATGGCGGCGATGTTCTGATGCCCCTGCTCCTTAGTGTAGCAAGAAACATTTGAAGAGCCTCTGCAGTGGCAATCAGCAGGAAACAACCATCAATTGGAGGAAGAAAAGGAAGAGAGAGAAGACTTTTTAGTGGAAAAAAAAGGATGAGAAAGCAGTACAGGTCCAGATAGAAGAAAGTACCTGTAAAAAGCTCCCAGAATCAAAAGCTCCCAATCCTGAGCTGGCAAACACTTGCAAATTATTCATCATAAAAGTGCATGTCAGCTGAACAAGCCAGCCCTGGAAAGTATGAACAAAATCCCACAGAGGTATCCCGACCCACTCCTAATGGGCACTGATGTTGTTACATTAACAGACCCTGGGGGCCTCTGGGAAAGCTGACTGACCAGTACTTGCACTGAGCTTCCCAGTAAGGCTTCATGCCATTGCCAGACTCTAGTTAGCAACTGCCTTTTCAATTATTTCCATTCTTTTGAAATATGGGCAAAAGCTTGACAGGGCAAGCAAGGCAGTGCTCCCTGAAGATTAAGCTATTGATTGTGCGTACGCCTGTTACAGAAGAAAGATGTTCCTTGACTTTATACATTACCTGTCAATAAATTTCAAAAATTAAAAAGTGTCAGGGGCATTTCAATGAAAGTTACTATAATCTACAAAAAAAATACTGTGTGATTGAAAATTTTAGGGTTCAGTTCGGGTGTGTGTGTGTGTGTGTGTGTGTGTGTGTGTGTGTGTATTTTCTTTTTATACTTGGAATGGTCATAAGTGGTATCCTCATTTTTGTCACTGGATTTTATTTCTTCATGTACATTCCTAACATGAGGCAAAACTGCCTGAACATTAGATTATCCCTCCAGTGGGAAACATATTTAATCCTTTTTGTTTCCCATTTATCATGTTACACAATAAACTCCAGATTCCTGATTTTAGCATAATCTTCCTGTGTGGACCGTGAAATGCTTCATGCATTTATTTGGGGTAGTGGTGATATTTTGGACAAGTTTGCAAATAAAATCTTTGGTTGTATCATCCCATAAGGTAATCTAAAACAGGCCAAGTATGTGGAGAGATGAAAAAAAAATTAGAGAAAGCAGAAAGTGCTATTACAAGTCTAAAGCTATTTCAGTGGTGAAAGGGTATTGCCAGCCTTGCTGCATAGGAACAGCCTCTTTGCAAACAAGGAAAAATAAAAACAAAAAACCTTTTGACATCCCCCTAAATCCCCCCCCATATTTAAAATGCATATATTAATTACTTTTCAAAATGAAAATCATCTTGCTTCCCAGCATAAAATACAAATCAATTTTGAATATAACTAATGATTTTCAGAAAGATTTAGTTACCTGAGGTCTCCCTCAGGGAGGGAGATAACCAACAATCTTCTAAGCTCAAAGTAAATAATGAAGTGCAAACACTCCATTAACACTTAACATTTGAAAAATATGACTTAAGTTAAACCACAGCAGGGCTGAACATTTATCCCAGAATTCTTGAGCATCCTTAGCAATGAGGCAACTGCTGGGTCTGTCCTGGGCTGTGAGCCCTCTAAGATGGCTGGAGACCCAGTAGAAAAGAGAAGCTGCAGCATGGGGCCTTCGGTGTGCTTGTGCCCTCCTCACACATCTGTAAAAGCACCAAACTACTTAGAAGCTTTAAAAAATCCACCTGTCCATTAACCACCACCACAAACATTTACTACACAAAAGCAGCAATGTTCTAAACCTTTGTGGAATCAGAAAAATACTTCCACTTTTGGAATGGAAAAACATTGTGACAGTTAACATCCATTAATATTGTGTGAGGTCACCCTGAGTCACAAGCAACTGTTCATATAGACTAAAATAGTCATAAAAAGACCAGATGAACAAGTCAACATGTACCAGAGGAGATTTCCTCTAGAACCAGGGAGTTCTTTTTATTTTTTCTTTTGTGGTATGGACCCATTTTGACTGTCTGGTGAAACCTGTGGAGCCCTTCTCAAAATCATATTTTTAAATGTGCAAAACAAAATACATAGGATTACACAGGAAACCAATCAAAATGAAATACATTTATAATAACTTTAAAAAAAATAGTTCATGGGTCCCAGATTAAGCACCCTTGCTCTAGATGGAGAAGAGCAGGACAATTTAGCCGGCAGAGAGGTAAACATTATAAGTTGTCAGCAAATGATTTTACAATGTAATGGAGCCATCACCTTTTGATTCTGATAAATACACCAAATCCCTTCAATTTGCTTTGTGCAACTAGCAAGGCAGCACTAGGAGATGTGGTACAGCTCAACCCATGAGTATCTACGTAGGGAGCACTCTTCTGTCCTACCTGGTTGTAATATTAATTAAGGTGGGACTTCTATTTTTTACTGTTTGCTCTTTTAGAATGCTAAAGTAATCAAGTGCCTTTGATTAAGTCTTGCTAGGTGCTAAGTCCCAGGCCTACACCCTTTTGTTGATTAGATATGAAGCCTTCCAGCCCTAAGCAGGGTATATAAACTTAGAGGTTAGCATTTTGTTTGGGGCTCTAACTCACTGGAAGAGTCATGTGGTCTGACCAGACAGGACTCTGGGTGGCCATTGTTAAGGACACCACGCCACCCCCCATCCCCCCGCTTTGGAAAACCCAGATGTTAGTGCTTCTCTGGTAACTGTATATTGTGATTTGGTTAGATAGAAATGTTGATCTGTTTATATTGTCCCTGTTTGTATTTGCTCTGAAGTTCAGGGTGCTGGCTTTTCCCCCTGAACTAAGTGAATGATATATGTATATTTGATTAAAGTGAGATTATTAACCCCTTAAAGTTGCTTTCCTTAGAAAAGCAGAACAAAGAACCTGTGCTGGCAGTTCTTGTTGCTGGTCTCGTTGGGTCTTACACCTCAGCAGCAGCTGCTGGCAGCACTGGTGTTACACCAGTTTTTCCAAGTACATTTTAGCTTGCTAAGAGATGTCAGAATGTGTCTGCAAGAGCAATGTGGCTGAAATTTAGACAACTTTCTTGACAATGACACTCTCATTGTTCATTCATCATTCTAAGAGGCATCAACTAAACAACTACTGTGTGTGTACTAAGTATAGCTAATGCGCTAAGGGCTTTGGAAGGGAAAAAAAAACCCTAGAAGATGAATCACAGAATCTCCAAATTGGATGGGACCTAAGAGGCTAACTAGTTTCTCTTTAATCCTTAATGACAACCCCTTGTACAACATAAGCAATAAATGGTCACAAACCCTTCGATTTTAAACTTTGAATGAAAGGAAACCCATTATACCTTCTGAATCATCTCATCCACTTTTGGATTGGTTTAATTGTTAAGAAACTTTTCCTTATATGATTACTTAAATTTGCCTCTGTAACTTTTGCCAACAGCAAATAGTCTGGCACTCTGAAGCCTAGCAGAAGAAATTCAAGACACTACTTTTTGAGTAGTCTGCAGCCTAGAGGGAGGGACAAGAATGAAACAACCAAAGATGAGTATGACATAAAAAATAAACACATATCAAGTATAAAAGGACATGGAATAGAATTATCAAAATGGGAGATGCATTAAACAGGATGGGGTGTATTTTGAGCCAGATCATAGAATAATAATAATGATGATGAGGTAGATACCACCTACTACGTGCCAGGCACTGAGCTAAGCACTTTACAAATATAATCACATTTGATACTTTCCCTTGAACTGGCTATGAGGATGAGGGTAGAGGGAATGACATGAGGCCAGGGTTCTATCCCTTTTTGGGCCTCAGAGTTACTGCAAGAGGTTAATTTAATATTAAATTTTTAAAAACAAAATAGAAGCAAACATACCTTCTAAAAACTGAAAATAGGCTTGCATTTCTATAATAACTTTTTCAAATATCAGAGAAGCCACTCTGATTAATATAATACAAATCCATTTAAGAGAGTTATTGAATAATAATGTATCATGGTGGATAGAGTCAGCCTCAAAGTCAAGAAGATCTAGGTCTCTTAAGCTCCCTCTGTGTGAAGCTAAGCAAGGAACTCAGCCTTGCAATGATCTAGGCAACTCTCTTAGACTTAGTTTCAGAGAAGATGCCAACCTCCATGGGTTGAGGGACTTTCCTCACCCAGGAAAATTTCCTGTATCAATGGAATCCTAGATCCAGTCTCTATCCCTTACTCTATCAATTCATAAGAGCCTTTTGTCATGATGCAGGTTTTTAAATGGAAGCCAAAGTACAATGCAGGGGTGTGCCCCCAATTTTTTTTAATGTTGAAAGAGGGTCCTCAGAAAGTTAGGAACCACTGACATTAAGCCAGATAAAAGGAATCTAAAATGAGGAAGATATTATGTGGAGAGTAGTTAGGAGAGAGGTTCCACTAGTGTTGAGGTCTCAAAATTGGTAGAAACACATAAGAATGTTGACCAGTGGAAAGTATATAGAAGGGAAAGGTGTCAGCTAATGGAAGAACTTCAAGGTCAGATAGTGGAGCTTAGACTGGATAACAAAGATGACTGGCAGTTGCTAGTGAGAACTTTTTTTTTTTTTTTGGATCTGTAATGCCACACAGATGCAGGTGTAGAAATTCTCTCCAGGATAGAGATGAGCAGTATGCAACTTAAGGTCTTAAGTGAGCTGCCTGGGGCACCACCGAGATGTTCAGTGATTTGCAGCCATCATGAGTCAGAGATAGGTCTGAAACTCAGGTCTTCACAATTCCTAGTCTGGTTCCTCCCCTTTATTACATCATTCTGCCTCTAGGGAAGAAGAATACACTTTGAAAACTATTCATTCCATCATGTGCAAGGGCCAACAAGCAGATGGTGTGACATGGAAGAACCTACATGTTGCACGCCGTGAGGCAATGTCCTTTGTCAGGAGCAAAAGCTTTCATGCTGGAATGGACTCACTAAATTTAACATTCTCCTGTTTCTACCTTGACCTTCAAACAGAGATCTAGGCCTGCACTGGCTGACAAAAGAGCTGGTCCATCCATGCATCAACATACAGACTGACAGTAGCAGTCTGAATGTGTCCAAGTTTGTGTCTCTGGCAATGTGGCCCAAGCGTTGAACTTTAAATCGCTTATCAATCATTTATGACAGAGGACAAGGAGAGTGTTACCTAAGAGTCAGTGACAAGTGGGGTAACTACCCAACACACAGGTTAGGGGGAGAATTCAAAGGGAAGATTGATGAAGATAACAGTAATAATAGCTAGCATTTATATAATGCTTTAAGGTTTGAAAAGGGCCTTACATATTAACTCACTTGATCATCACAACAAATCTGTGAGGTAGGTGCTATAATTATCCCCATTTTGCTGGGAGGGAAACTGAGGCAGAGAGAAGTGACTTGCCCAGGGTCACACAGGTAATTAGTGCCTGATTGTATTTCACAACCATTGACAGGTAAGGAAACCAAAGCACGAGAAGTGACTTGCCCAGGGTCACACAGGTAGAGGTTTCAAATGCAGGTCTTTCTGACTCCAGGCCTAGGGTTCTATCCACAATGAGATCTACCTGCCAGAAAAAGATCTATATTGTGGACTCACATCTACCACTCACAGTGAGCATTTCTAGCTGGGTTTCATGAGTATAACAGAGAAAAGCCAGAACTCTTGGCTACCAAGTTTCCTTCCTGCCTTCTGACTGTGTGCTTGCATCTCACAGTACTGTCCCTTCTGTTTCTTCATAGCATCTCCCATATAACCCATATCATGATTTTCTCAATTATTTGTTCAAGCAGAATGTAAAGTCCTTGGAAGGCAGAGATTTTGTTTCTGTCTTTATATCACTAGCTACTAGCACATAGTCCTACCTAACACATAGTCAGTACTTAATAAATCCTAGGGAAATTGAATTAGATTCCTAACAGGGCACAGCACTAATCTGTTAAGTTTCCTTTTGCACCAACAAAATTCCCAATGTTGCAGAGAACTGACTTCAGAAGTCTTATCTTCTTGCCTCTCAGAGTTTGTCACATGTAAAGTAGTCAGCAGTGATGGGGCAAAACATTTTTTAAGTTGTGAAAATTATGATTAAGATACTATGATGGTGATATATTTCTTACTAAACCTAAGGAGAAAGGGGCGGGGGGGGGGGGGGGGGAATGGAAGGTCTGCTCTTTCTCCCAAGACTCATCATACAATTGGTCAATTTTTTTCTTTTTATGCCATTGATTCTTGACTTGGAAGTGATGAAGATGCCTGAATTTATGGAATAGCCAACAACCTTTGCTAATAATAACACCAACGAAAGATTAATGAAACACAAAGAATACAGGTACGCAATTACCTTAGATACATGTAATTACCTTAGATACATCACCTTAGATACATGTAATTAATACAGGTCCAAGACTCAAGGAACACTAATGTCCATGGAAACTCAAGACACAGTTTGATTGGATAACTTGAGGGCTGAATCACAGTTGTCAGATTTTTGAGACATGGATTTTCCCACTGAGCAGGACAGATGCCGTATATCAAAAGAGTTTAGGACAGAAGACCTATCTTGAAAACACAGGCAAACACACTTGCTCCTTTGTGGAGAACAAGAGGCACCTGGATTCAGACTAGTCTTTTGACATATCCTCCTCCATCTGTTCCAGTGAAACAAAGCATTACCTGTACTTTCAGTCTGAGGGTGATCCTAAGAAATGAATTGAAAGCAATTCACTGGATCAGAATGCAATGGAAGCTTTCCCTTATTTCCAGCAGCTTTCTAGCAATCCTATCATTTAGCAGGGGGAAAATGGATTCACAATATTAAGGATACATCAATAAAATACTTCCACTTCAAGTGCTAAGTTATGCCTTATGATCAACAAACTGCTCCCCAGGCCACCTTTATAAGAGTGTTCTATTGATTGCCTGCAGGGAAATAACAGGGATAAGATAGAATGAGGAGTTCAGTGCTCTTTAAGTCCATATTTGAGCTTAGAATTTTAAAGCTTACAAAGCACCGTTGTGATAGAGCCAGAGCTTCTTATTTACAGAGGAGGAAGGAAATGAAGGCCCAGAGAAGGCAGCTGAAATACCCAATGTCACACAGCTCATAAACCTCAGGCCAAAACTAGAATTCAAGGCAACCCATTCCAAAAGACAATATTCATTAGGCATCTCCTGTGTGCTTCTTTTCCTAGTGTTTCTACTCCACACCCCACACCCCCCCGGCTACATCTGTATATAATGTCAAGAAATATCCTTGGAAAACACTTTATTATAATTCTTTACATTTTGAAAATTATCTTAATCATTCTGTAGGGTCCTTAAGATAATTTGAGACATGCTTTTATGTGACTTCCCTCCCCCTGGGCCCTACAAAAACAGCACCCAAAAAACATAAATAGGAATAAGGGAAATATCATTAATTCATTGGTAAAGTCTAAAAAACGAATAGTCCTGTGTTTTCTCTTACCTCCCTCAACTAACCTCCGGCCTTCAAATCGTACGGAACACTACGTCTGCAAATGAAAATTCTAAGTGCAAATCCATCTCATCATAATGCACTATAATGAATGTGCCAGTACTAGGTCATATCTCCCTGGGTTTGGACTCTGGCTCCCAGCAGCATGTTAGGTTTAGCTGCCATCCGGCAATGCTTATCCCCAGACGCCAATCTCAGCTACTTACCTAATAAGGTAATGTACAAGTTGACTGGCTGGCTTATAGGTCACCCAGTGTTTACCTTGCAAGACACTAGGGAACCTACCTTTTGGCAGAGAAGGGATCACCCATTGCCAAAAACTCTAAAAGGGCTTTACTCTGAGGATATTTACATCATAATAGAAAATTTGGGGTTTGCATTGATAAGCCAGACAGCAGCCACATAGCCACATTTAAGACTTAGTCTGAGAAAGAAATCTTAATTGCAGTGGTGACCTAGAACATATTAGGCGATTAAGGCAAATCTCTTTTTTCCCCTTTTTTTCAGCTTCAATACAGAACTTGCACAAAGTCACATCTTTGAAAGAGTTCACTTAATATGCAAAATACCTAACCAAGATTTCTCAACTTCAAAATAGCAACACACTGTTTCCAAATAAATCCACTGACTACATGATGGCAAGTGATCCCCCTGGTCAGATGCAGTCAACAGGACCTCAGCATCCCAAATGTTAGGTTATGTGCCAGCCAATAAATAAATAGATTAAAAGTAACTGCTGCCTTTCTAGCCAGAAGTACAGATAAAGATCTTAAGTATGCTTGAGGACAAAAAGCATTAATTTTTTTCCTTTTTAAAATTCCATTAAAGTCCAGGCACAGAGCCTCCCAAAGTGCACCCTCCTCCCGAACTTTACATATAAGGAGGACAGTTGTGCCAAGATTAATTGCAGCTCATTTATCACTGTACAAATCTCTCTCTGCTTTTGTCCATTTTCCTATTATCATTCAAAAGGCTTTCCACCGGCATGACTTCACCAGAATATGATACTTCCCAATTGAATTTTAAACACTACCAGCCTCTCAGGTTTTTTGTTTTTTTAAACAATAGACTGGTGAGATTGAAGCAGAATGAAAACTGGAGGTTAGACAAAAAATAAATACTGATGATTTTAAGGACAACAGGATGGAGTTAACCTTGTTTTTCAGTGACCCCAAATTAATCTCATGTTCACAGTTGTTCTTCCTGACCGATGTGCTCCCTTTTCTCCATGAACCATTTTTTTATTTTAAATGCTAAAGGTCATGCAATTCTATTTAATGCACATATAACACTGATTTATCTATGCAACAATTTTAAATGTCCAATCCAATGATCAAGATTTCTTTCACATCTCATTTTTAGTCTAAAAATGCATGGCCAAGTAAAATAGGAAAAAAAAATATGTAATATTGAAGATCCATAGCTGGTTCTTTAATTCTACTTAATGTAACCTTATAAGTAAAACTTCTTTGGAAAATAAAAATTACCACCTGGATTGATATTTTGCCTACTTTCTCAACAGATAATGTGAATAGAGAACCAGATTGCGAACCAGGCCCACCTGGGTTCAAGTCTTACCACTGATACCTACTGGCCAAGTGATCCTGGGTAGGTCACTTGCCCCCTAACTTCTTGGTGTCCTAGGCAACTCTAAAACTCTTGGCTGCAGAGAAGCTGCTGATCTGGGTTGGTAGAGGAGTTCTCAGGAGCTTCGTACACCAAGAAACCTCAGGTCCAGTCCCAATACCTACCTTTTCACCCAGCTTCCTGTGGAAGGCCACGTCCAGAGGTTGTTGCAGCGGAGCTAAGATTAGACTAGAGACTAACACTAATAACAGCTGCCACATGTAGTGTTTTCCTGTTTATAAAATACCGTACACACATAATCACATTTGATCCTCGTGGCAAACTTATCAAGTGTTACTCCTATGTTACAAATGGTCACACAACTACAGGAATGGTTCTAAGCCAGATCTCTGGGGATTCTAAGACAAGCACTCCTCCCCTACCTTTTCCTTCCTCACAGACCCCATCTGAGACAATGAAATGGTTGGAACGCCAGCCTGAGACCCTCAAGTTGCAGGTAAATGAGGGAGGGTCCACACGTGGCAAACAGGTGCAGAAAGCATTTAGTAAGTGGGCTGTAGGCTCTGCCAACTGGAAAGGGGCGGAGGGAGGAACCCACATACCAAACATTTTGTTTTAAAAAACAAAACTGAAGAAAAAAAAAAACAAACCCTACAACACTACAACATGCAATAATATCTCTGAAGCCCTCATTTTAAAACAAAAACACATCATAGCCCCCAGTAAGCTGCATCTGAATGGCTTTCAGTAGCTAGTAAAACAAAAAATAAATCAAGTAATTCTTCCTCCCACCCAAGCTGCCAGGTGTCCTCTATTCAGGGTCTGGTTATCTGGTCTGTACAGCCCTGAAAGTTCTTGCTTCTCCTCTCCCAGAGCCATGAACCTTGTGGCTGCTTCCTCACTCATCAGCACTGCCACAGAGAGAAGGCATTGGAAGGGCAAGGAGGCGAGACCACGCGGCCAACTGAGCTCTAAACTAGCAGCTTTTGCCAACTGGCTCTGGCTACTAACAGCTATGAAGGAAGAAGGATTGAAGCTAGGAGTTAACATGAAGATCTGGGCATCATGTTGGCACTTGATTGAACTCCACTATTTCGATTCCATGGAGGCTGTAAATTTAAGGGGACAGCAGAAAAAACAGTATCACCAAGATGTACAGTTCATAATAAGTAGTCTCCACTGTTCCTTCCTCCCTGTTTCTATCCCCAAACACATTTTAAAAGCACTCACAAAAATGATGTTTTATCTTCTCACTGAAATTTATGTCTAAAGCTAGAAGGTCTCCAGTGTAAAATGGTAATTCTCAGCCTCTGTAATCTTAAACTAGGAATTTAGACACATGGTATACAGTTCTGAAGATAATATTGCATCAACATCCAGAATCATAACAATCTAGTTTTGTACCTTAAACAAGTTGGGGGTTATAGGGGAATCCTTACTTGAGACATGGCCACTTTGGGAGAGAAAGTATGCAGGGGTCACCAGAAGGTTTCTGAGATGTGAAGTACTCTCTGGCATAGTGCTTTCAGAAGCCTCTCAATTCTTCTATCCTGGGACAAAGCCCTCCCTGTCACACCCAAGTTATGGTAATGCCAATATGTCAGTCAACATTGCAGGGGTGAACACTGGAGCACTCAGCACCCCGGTTATCAGCCCTTACTCTTGATACAGGAACAGCCTATCTTCTTTTCTGTCATGCAATTTAAAAAACTAACTTAGGGGCAAAAGTGAAAATAGCAATAAGGAAAACATCAGCTTGCAAAGGACACTTTGTACTTAGTAAGGCAGCGTGGCCGCCATCGATTTGTATCCCAGATTACCAGCTCTGACACGACGCCTTTTTGTTCTCCTTTTCCATAGCAAATGTGGAGCGTGTACGTGGGGACCCCCTGTGTATTTAAATCTTCATTACAGAGACCTCACCAGAAAATGTAATAGCCTCTGACCCTGAGAAGCTTCCAATGGGTACATGAGAAACCTGGGCAGAATTTAAAACAAGAATGGGGAGCCTCACCGTGGTTGAGGTCAGGTCTGTCACTCCAGCTTATCTGAGTGGTGCTTCTGAGATAGAATTCCTCCCCTCCCCCATTCATGTCTGTTGCAAAATATTTCAGATGGCTTTACGGCCTTAATATGTGACAAGAGAATGCAAGGTTGGAAGCACACGATTTTTGATTTCACCAGGGTTTGATAAATTTCCTGTTGGGTTTGATTAGATGGTCAGGTACCAGGTGAAGAATTGGCCAGATTTTAAACTCCCTAGCATCGTGAAGCTCAATGAATCAAGGAGGAAAGTTATGGATCAGAGAGAGAAAGCAGAATAAATCAGAGTTCTACAAACTTAGGGACATAGAATGAGAGGTGATAAAGTCCTTAGGTCAACTAGGGCCAGACTCCAAACTTCTCTCAGTCTCAGTTTGCTCATCTGTAAAATGGAAGTAAAGACTAGCATCTGTTGTGAGGTCAAATCAAACATCATATGAAAAGTGTTTTGCCAGCTTTAAAATGCTATAATAACGTTAGCTATTATTACTGTCATCTAGTCCAGCTGAGGACGCTGAGCCCCAGAGAAGGTGACTCCCCCAAGGTCACAGGCAGAAAAAGGATTCAAACTCAGTTTCTCTGATTCCAAGTTCAGCACTCACTCATCTACTCTATCCCATGCTACCTCTCATCATTTGCTATTTAGGATAATTGGTGCACAGCAGCAGTGTCCCTGCAGCTTCATAGACTTAGAAAACCACAAAGTCACATTACCTATGCTACATTTGATATCTTGGGAACCATCTCCCAATTACGTTTCAATCCCAAATACGTTTTCTCAGGCCCACTCAGAAATTGTGCAGGTGTTCATTCCTACAGCTCAGGCAGCAAGTTGGATGCCTCTGGTGCATAGCACTGGAAATTCAAAGTATAAAAAGTACTAAGGAGGGGATAGCTTGGTGATTAGCTGTTATCTGTGGAAAGTTACGCATTATTATATCTTTTAAAATTCATTCTGTCACTGGGATACAGCATAGGCTGGCACCTTCTCTGCCAATTAACTCTCTAGGGCATTGCTTGAGACACGGAGGCAGGATGAAACAGCGCTATGTGGCAGGGCAGGCCTTGGATTCCGTTCTTCCTGACCATACCACAATGCCTCTATTATACATTTTTTATACATTAATTTGTCACATAGACTGCTTTTTCACACTTACCTCATTTTACTTGATCATACCCAGTTATACATGATTAACGCTTAAAGATATGTTTCTTTAAAACTATCAATAGTTTTTACAGAATTATAGAACCAGGAATACTCTGGTTTTATTCTGAAGGACCCTAGTAAACTTCATTTACTACTAGGAATTTGGGGGAATTCTAGAGAGGTCATTTATTCATTAATTCAACAAATATTTATTGAGTACTTATGGGCTGGTAGGGGCCATAAAACTCACATACAAATATAGAAATAGATGAGGTGAAAAATGCTTTAAGAAATATGGACTTATGAGGGAAGGGAAAAGCCATATCCAGTTGGGATGCTCATAACTAGGGCAATACAACCATGGCTTTGTCCCAAGGCATTCAATTGAGAGGGTCCTGAAAACACCCACTGTCCTTTAGTAGCATAGAAAAAACAAAGATTAGCATGGTGACTTGGCCCAGGCTGGCTCTGAGCCACTTTCTGTCACATCCCACACATAAGGACGAAGGAACTGCCATATGTTCCCTTGATCTTGACCTCATTATGAGTGTGGGAAGGGGGCACCCTAAAGGGAGGGCATCCTTTGGCTGCTGTAAGCATCTTGAAGGAATCCTCACCTGTAAAAGCTGTCTGCACAGTCTGTATTTCTTCATGACCTCTGAAGTCAACATTTCTAGCTAAGGCTCCCAGTTGGGGAGAATTAGGGGAGGCTGTGAGGAGAAGGTAGAATCTGGCCCAGTCACTGAGTGGAGCAGAATTGGAGCAAGGGATATTCCAAGCAGAAAAAAGCATGAGCAAAGACTTGGAATCAGCGATGGTTGGGTCCAGATCTCAACTTGGACATTCACTAGAGAGCTGGGTGACCATAGGTAAGGGCCTTGATCTCCCCAACCCTGTTTCCTCATCTATAAAGTGGGGATAAGATTACCAGTAGTACTTAACTCATAGAGGCTTTTGTGAGGTTGTTGTGAACTCAAATGAAATAGTGTATCTTTATAATAAGATCACGGATTTAGAGACAGGAAAGACTTCAGGAATCAATTAATCCAAACTCATTTTACAGATGAGGACTGTGAGGTGCCTAACAGCCATTCTCCAACTGATTAATGATCTAAAGAGACGAACAGAGTTCTCAAGGGAAGAGACCTAGGGTTTCTATAGCCTACGAAAAAAATGCCCCAAATCACTACTAATCAGAGAAATGCAAATCAAAGCAATTCCGAGATTCCATCTCATCACAGTGGCAAAGATGACAAAAAAAGAGAAAATGATAAATGTTCGAGGGGCTTTGAGAAAACAGGCACCTACGGTGGTGGACCTAGGAATGGATACAACCATTTTGGAAAGCAATTTGAAATTATACACAAAAGGTTACTAAATAGTTATTGCATGTCTTTTGACCCAGCTTTACCAAAGGTAGGTCCCCCAAAAGGGCAAAGAAATAGAAGATGGTCTTTTATGTGTAAAGAAATTTATTACAGCTCTTTTTGTAAGTGGCAAACCCCCTGGAAATAGGGGATGGTTATTGGTTGAGGAATGGCCAGGGGAGAGCTGGAGTCAGCTTTACCTAGCTCTCGAAAATTGTTAAAGTTTCACTGTGAACATTTATGCCTTAGAAATCAGCAAAGGCTACAAGTTAGGCCTGGGTTGATGGTTTTGTTGGATGTCTAGACTTCAGAAAATGATGGCAAAAATGTTAATAATGCAGATTAAACTTAAAAGTAGGTTGAGAGGGGCAGCTAGGTGGCGCAGTCAGTAGAGCACCGGCCCTGGAGTCAGGAAGACCTGAGTTCAAATCTGGCCTCAGACACTTGACACATGTACTAGCTGTGTGACCTTGGGCAAGTCACTGAACCCCAACTGCCCTGCACCCCCCCAAAAAAAAGCAAAAAAAAAAAAGTAGGTTGAGGAGCAGCTAGGTGGCACAGTGAATAGAACACCGGCCTTGGTATCAGGAGAACCTGAGTTCAAATCTGGCCTCAGACACTTACTATCTGTGTTACCCTGGGCAAGTCACTTAACCCTGACTGACTGCCTCCAAAACAAAGTAGGATAAGTGGTTTTTTCAGGCAGCTAGTTGTTACACATTTACCAGCACACCCCTGGGAATAGCTGGTTACATGTCATATAAGTGTGATGGAATACTATTTTCTTTTCAGAGATTAGGAAGTAGATGAATTTAAAAAGACACTCAAAAGTTGAACTGATAAACTGATGCAGCCTGAAGTGAGCAGAGCCAAAGCAGTTTATATCATTTTATCAGAATTATAAAAATGAACAATTTTGAGGACTTTTACAAATTGATAAAGAATGAAATGAGTGGAATGAAAACTTAGACAGTTAAGAACAATGTTGTAAAAACAATGTTGTAAAAGCTACAAGGACTGTGGTTGCTTGTGATTCCAGAGAACCAATGAGGAAATAAATGTGCTTATATCTACCTCAGGGCAGAGGCAATAGATTCAGGAAGCAGAGAAGGCATAGCTATTTTTACATACCGTCAAGGAGGGAATGTTTTACTTGTCTATACACATTTGTTACACTAAATTTGTTTTTCTTTTCTTTTTCAATGGATTGGGGGTGGGAGGGGAGCAAGAGAAAATAGATTTCTGTTGATTTTTTAAAAGAGAGGGGTGTGTGTGTGTGTGTGTGTATAGATAAGAAATACTGCGTGCACTTTTAGACAAGGTCATTTACTGTTAGTATTTTACTTAACTGTTTTACTTTGTTACAAGAGATCTCTCACAAAGTGATAATAACTTGTAAGAGCTGTAAATATAAATGTAAAAACAAAATGTAGCAATAAAACTAAAAAAAAAAAAACCCAAAAAAAACCCAAAAACAAAACCCACAACCCTAGGACCAGGAGAATGAGAGATCTAAAGATGGAGGTTTTTGGATGCTGTAAGGAGGCTGAATGGTCTTGAACAAGGGGGTGACTAACCTGACAGGGGATTGGAGAGGAGAGAGACCAGTGACAAGGAGACCACTTTCCAGGTTACTGAAATAATCCAAGGCATAAGGATAAATACTACTAGCTTTGGGATTTCATTAGAACAGGGAAGATTTTTTTTCTTAAACCCCAGCAGCTTTTTCACCCTGGTAGATGCCTTCACCATTTCCCTGAGAACTTCTCACTGGAGGATCCTTTGTGCTGCTGCTGCCTTCTCATCCTTCCTCTGATTAGTTTCTCTAGGAACCTCCATTTCAAGGAAGAGCCCAGACAAGTCACGCTCATTCTTCCATTCCTCTCCAGGCTTTGCTCCTGACTCTTGGGACATCTTTCTCCACCATGAGCCTGCATGGGTTCTTGTTCTGTCTGTCTGTCTGTCTGTCTCTCTCTCTCTCTCTCTCACACACACACACACACACACACACACACACACACACATGCACCCACACACTTTTATTGTGTTGTCTGTCCCACTAAAATGTAAGATCCTTGTGGGCAAGGACTGACTTTTTGCTGTGGCCCAAACCTGGCACATTAGTATTTGACAAATGCTTGTTGACTTGACTACCCATTGACTATACAGGGAAAAGGAGAAGCAGCAAGCAGTTAGGACTGTTTGCCTGAGGCCTCGGACATACCAAATTCTCCCCATCCCCCCAACTGAGTTCGCCCCAGGCACAAGAATTCCTAGTTAAAGTTCTGCACAGACACATAAAACTGCCTGGTATTTGAAGTATGCTTGGTGTGACAGTGAGCACACAGAGGCTCGCATTATATAGAAGGTAGAGGGCTAGCCTCTTTCTGACTGACTGATGCCCGTTTGTCTGCCTCGGTCTCCCAAGAATCAAGGCAGCTGCTGAACTGCATTTTGCAAGGAGTCTATGTCTGAGCCTGTACCAAGGCTCTCTACAAAACAGCAATTTCAAACAGATTCATAGCTCTAGAGCTGGGATCGACTTCAGAGGCCCAACTCCTTCACATTTTATAGATGAGGAAACTGAGGGGCGGAGAAGTGATGTGATTTGCCCCAGATCACACAGCTTTATAGGTGGGAATTTGAACCCAGGGGCTTTGGCTCCGGAGACAATGTTCTTTCCAGTGTTCCCAGCTGCTTCCCATATCTGTATGTGTCCAGCCCCAATAACAGAACCAGCTAATAGGACCCAGAATCACCAATTCCAATAACAGAAAGTACTTTAGTCAGGTGACATGCTACAGTCATAAAAATGGCTGGAACAAGGCGTGACCACTCTCACAATCTTGGGCAAGCCACCACAAGGAGAAGAGAGCCCTTGGCCAAGCACCCAGCTCCTGCCACATGGCTGTAATCATGTCTGTCCTCAAGCTACTCGAGTTAGAGAAACCAAGCTGTTTTTTTTTTTAATTTGTACACCATGCTTTAAATAACAGTTTGCTTCTGCAAAATGGAGGACGCCAGAGAGCTGGGCACAGGACCCAGAAATTCCTATTTACCCAGATGGTCAGAGTATATAGTCTCAGTGCTTTGATAAAATAAACCTTTCCAGTATGCTTGCTCTAACACCAGCATTCCTTCGATCCCCAGTCAGAGTAACTGACAATTATTTGCCTTCCTACTTCCCATGGGAGGTGGCATGATCTCCGAATTTGTTGTCTTTACTTCTTCTTTTCTCCAGACTTATTTATTTGTTTGTTGGACCATAGACTTCAGTAGACACAACACCCTCATGTCATAATCTACATGGGGGCTAAGAACACAAGCAGACTTGGCTGTCCAAAGTTTGGTCCATTCCCTCCTGCCCCGAACCTCTGGCTTCAGCTGGAGCAGAAAAAGGAAAAAGCAAGGTAGAAAAGGGACCAACACTGTTGCCCCAGGATCCAGCAATAAGTAATTTAGGGTCTGCTAAAGAATGCCTGAGATTCTCAGAGGATGTTCCTTCATTTCTACTCATGAAGAACTTGAAGATCCATTTTAAGCCAAAAACAATAGTTTTAAAATAAAATCGGAATCATTAGTAACTACATAGAAGGTAGATTTAAGCCAGTTGTAGGATGAATTGAGAAAGGAGACAAAATTGAAACAAGATTCCCATTGCATTTTTCTAGTGACAGCTTTGGAATATGAGATCATGCTCACACTAGCCCAGCCAAAGTTTAACCAAAACAATGCTATCTGTAGTCCCCTTGGGGCATCTTCATCCCAGAAAATTCTCCTCCCTAGGTCTCCACCCCAAACCCTCCTTCAGAAGCTAACTTCTTCATGAGGACATGCATTCTTTCAAACAATCTTTGCAAGCCAATCTGTCACTCTGTTTAGTTCCATAAATATTTGATGATGCTGATTTGGCAGGAATACTTCTCTTCCATCTGGGCTTTGGCCCATGCTCAGATCACCTAAGATGGAAGCAACCATGTGAGAGACTCTAAGGACCTTCTGGAAGAAGACAAATCCTTCCGAATGGGCAGAAGCAGCCTTTTTCCATGAACTATGTGGCTAGAATCATCTATGTTGTGAAAGCTACTAGATTGGGGCAATCTCTCTCACTTTTTCTGGTGGTGTCCACCACTTGCATCCAGAACTGAAAAGGACAAATGAGACAACACCAAAACACCAAGCCTATCTTGGGAGGGCAATAGGACCTAAAGAGAAGGGGAAAGTGGTCTTTCTCCTGTCTTTCCTACTGCACCATATAGTGCTCCAAGAGAATGAGACCCTCACCTCCGGATGGCAGAGGGGTGAAGGAGGTGAGAGGAGAGCTGCCATGGGCTCTCACACCTTGATACTGTGTCTACTGGCCTGGCTCAGAGCAATGACCCAGTGCACCTTGCAAGGAGAGGCCTTAGGCCAAGGCACAGGCTAACAGCTGTTTTTTTCGACTGGAAAAAAATCTGAACAAGTTCTTCAACAGGCAATTTGGTTTTGTTGTTTTTGGTCCCCTCCTCTTTCTTTTTCTTTAAAAGAAGCACGTTCCAGGCCCTCAGGGGAAGTAAGACTACAGCTCAAGTCCAGGAAGAGGCCAGATAAAGGAGATTGGACTCTCTGGTAAAATGCAAGAACTTTGGCTGCAGTCCTTTAATGAGTCATAGCAAGCCTGAAGATGTTCTTCCTGGATATTAAGGAAAGAGGAATCAACCTGAAGAGAAAACAAAGATGGAAATGGGAAGGGCATGGAGACAGACCAACCAGTGAGCCATGAACACAACCCACCAGATCCTCTCATCTAAGAGAGGCAGCTATGAACACAACCTCCCATCTAAGAGAGTCAGCCATTAGCCCAAGAAACAATCTAAATACTGATCCTGAGCAACATGTACCAGTCACTGACTAAGACTGGAAGTAAAAAATGCCAAGATATTGGGACCTAATTTACATATACACACCCCCAAGAGAAAGCAGAGAAAGAGCAGTGTTTTGTCATTTCTTAAAGATCTCTGGTGTGACTGCTCCCTAAAGGGATCATAGCTACCATTCTCACCCAGATTTGATCTGTGATCCCATGAGGTACAGAACATTCTGGACATCTTTAAAGATACCCTTTACACTGGAAATGACTGAAAAAAGATAACCAGGGAGCTGATATGCAAGGTCTGTAAAGAGATAGTGAGAACAAATTTGTTAAGTGCTGACTATGTGCCAAGCCCTGTGCTAAGCGCTAGGACACCAAACTGCCTTTGAATGCAAGACCTGTAAGGTCAGAAGAACTGTATCCTCAGTGTTTACTAACCTGGTTACTTTCTTCTATGTGCTGTTATTGTTTGTCCTTCATTCTTGAAGAGGACTATGACATCATGGAAGTGATGCCAAGACACGCAAGTGAATTGGATTTAAGTGAGGGAGGGCTGTGCAAAGCTTCACTTTCTCCTCCAGAGCCATCTGGGTCCCATGGCCAGATATAGCTCAGGAAGACTAGAGATGGCCCCCACTATGTGCTGTGCTAAACACTGGAAAAAGAAAGGCAAAACCAAACCCTACCTTTAAGGAGATGATGCACAGATCGCTATGTACATGCAGCTATACCCAGTGTAAATGGGAGGCAAGCTCCGAGGGAGGGTATGGCCTCTCTGTTTTTTCTCCCACAAGCCCCTCTCCCCATTTCATGAATGCTCACTGACTGTTCCCCAAACTTTAAATGCTTTTCCTCCTCATCTCCACCTCCCCTCTTGTTTCAGATCCCAGCTTCTACAAGAAGCCTTTCCCTGTCCCTCTTAATGCTAAGGCCTTCCCTCCAAGATCACCTCCAATTAATCCTGTATATGGCTAGTTTGTACATAGCTGTTTGCAAGTCATTCCCCTGCTTAGATTGCGAGCATCTTGAGAGCAGGGACTGTTTCCACCTTTCTTTGCACACCTAGAGCTTAACATAATGCTGGGCACATAGTAGGTGCTTAAAAAAATGTTTGCTCATTTGACTTGGGAAACATCCACATAAGAACAGCAAGATGTGGTTTCTGAGCCCCTGTGAGCGATATTTGGAAAATCATGAAAGAGTAGAGAAGTACCCCAATCTGAGAAGAGCAAATGTTCCAATTTTTTTAAAAAATGGGGAAAGAGAACAGTCTGCAAACTACAAGTCAGTAAGTTTGACTTCAGTGTCTGGGAAAATTCTAAAAGAGATCATTAAAAGGACGATTGCTGAATTCTAGAAAAGGAAATGGTGACTATAAAAAGCCAATGTGGGTCAGGTCAGGAAGGTCACATCAGCCTAAACTCATTTTGATGGGATGACTAGATTAATAGGTAAGGGAAATGCTGTGGATATAATTTATCTAGATTTTATCAAAGCTTTTTGATAAATTGGCTGATACATTTGCTGTAGGAAAGACAAAAAAGATATGGCTTAGACAATAATATCCATATAGGTTGAGGACCAATTGCACAGCCAGAATTAACAAACTCGAAGAGTAGTTGATAATACTTGGTGTCAGCCACGGGGCTTGGCCGGGTGCTTGGCTGGGTCCTGTTTACCATTTTTACAACGACTGTGAATGAGCTGGATAAAAAGCATGGATGGGATACACTCAACAAGGTTGCAGATGACACCATGCCACAAGGGACAGAAAGCTAGCACACTGGGTGATGGGATCCAAAAGGATTTGGACAGGTCTTTCAGAATTGGGCTGAATCTAATAAGACGAAGTCGTCAGGGATAAATGTAAAATTCTTTACCTGACTCCAAAAAAATCAGCTTCGCAAGTCTACAACGGGGAAGGCAAGGTTAAACAGGAGTTGTTCTAAAGAAGATGGGGGGGCGGTGTTAAAAAGGAAACTGCAAGTTCCATGAGTTGGCAATGGGAACAAACTAATGCAATCTCAGGCAACATTAAGAAGGTATTCAATATACAGTGAAATCCAGTACAAGCCAAATATTATCTCTACAAAAATCCCCACCACACTAAAAAGAATATCAGCCCATGATCATGGGGATCCATAGTCTAGGATCCAATTATAAGTGAAACACCTTCCAGTGAGCTCCATTTGGTATTTTAATAACTGAATTCTCTCTAGACCATACTTTAAAAGCCATCGAATACTGAATCCAACTTTATAACGTTATAAGTGAGGTGCCAGTATATTTCCAATCCCCAGATGATGGGCTAATTAGTTCTAGAAATCTGAGACCATGATATTTCAGTGTGACCAGAATGTTTCAACACCCTCTGGAAATTTGCTTAATGTGATTTAGTTCTTCCTAAAAAAAAAAAAATCTCACTGATGAAGGGCTGTACAGACCATGTGCTAACTTAGAAGATTCCTATTTCGTTGAGATTTTGTTTCCAAGACATGTTATTAGAGATGAATAAGTTTCTCTTCCAAAGAAAATAACTAATGATACCCACACAAATAAGTTTCTGGAGAAAAGATTTACAAAGCATTTTCCTGGGAGCTTTACTGATTCATTCTCTGTTTTCTAGAATGCCAGATGCTATGCTCTTACTTAAAGCCATTAGATTATGGGCCTTGAGCACAGGGACTGACTGACTGTCTTTTTTCTTTCTTTTTATCCGTATCTAGCATTTAGCACAGCTCCTAGCACACAGCAGGCATTTAATAAATGCTTACTGACTAAAGCTATGGCAAGACTGGGATAAGCCAATAAGGTAAGACTAAAGGGAGGGAAAATGAGTTACACTGAGCAAAACAACGTGTTGAACTTCCTTCACATTGCCATTCCCTGGCCCCAGCAGGGCCAGTGCTTAATGCCATTCATTACTTGGTAACCATGAAACTAAAGAGGCTGCTTACTTTTGATTCTGGATCACCCAAACACACACATGATTTTATCACTTAATCAGTCTGCATAGTCACTCAATTATTGATCATCAAGGCCTTTTCTTTCTCTCTCCCTTATTGTCCACTTTTTGATATCTTCAGGGCAGCTAGGTGGTCCATGGATGAGCACCAGGCCTGGAGTTAGGAAGACTTATTGTTGTAAGTTCAAATCCAGCCTCAGCGACACTAGCTGTGTGACCCTGGGCAAGTCACTTAACCCTGTTTGCCTCAATTTCCTCACCAGTAAAATGAGCTGGAGAAGGAAACTTCAAACCACTTCAGTATCTTTGCCAAGAAAACCCCAAATGGGGTCACAGAGAGTTGGACATGACTTGAAACATGACTTTTGATATATTCATTATTGGTTAAAAGCTCTTCAAAATCAAGGTTGCTGATTCTATGAATAGAATTAGTAAAACCTACATTGCTAGATCAGCTACCAATCAATTTCCAGGTCTGATATACTTCGAAAAGCCCTCATATTCAGGGGGATATGGGAAAGGGGCTCCTTTCCTACTAGGGATCTATTTGTCCCAAGCAGGAGCCCAAGAGGAGCCATTTCCCAAATTTCTCACTTATGGACTCATTGCACATAGTCCATTTAGCAAAAAATTTGCAGAACCAGAGAGGTTAGAGATCAAGAAAATGAGATCTTTCATTTCAAGCTCTGGCCTAGGGCATATATGTCCCTCACTGTCCCATCTTCTATACACAAGAGGAAGAATGTTTCTCCTGAGCCTGCAGGTAATCCACAAAAGGGACCAGCAGCTTTTAATACCATAATCATTCCTGGAAGCAAACAGTGATGTGCTCATACAGGACCCAGGGACAAACAAACCTGTCGTGAGCATGTTGCCAGGCCGCTGCTGCTTATAAAGGCAAAAACTTGTGATTTTGGAAATGGCACTAGCTAATAAATCTGTAATGGATCCCATTTTAAACTGTAAAGCAATCCAACCCGCATGACTACTAGTATTTAAAAACTTAAGCTTCTAAGAAATAATCCAAACACATAGACACTTTTGCTTAAAGCCAATTCATTCTCATTCAGTTCCCAGTTCCCAGCAAGTCTGACAAGAGGAGGCTTGACAATGCAGCATCGTCGTCCCCAAGCGAGCTTTGCCTTTCTTGGAAGACCAAGCAGAAGCAAGTCAGTGAGAGGCGCAAGGAGCCAGCTGTTTTCATCAATTATATTCAGTCACAACTCTGTCAAGGGACTGGGAATGCAAACCACACCGCTTCTCTTGCACACTTGTCACACACATGTGAATTCATTTGCAGTTGGCAACTATTTGGAACTTTGCTTTCTTAGATGAGAGAGAGTGAGAAGTGGGAATAACTGGGCCGAGAAAGACCCTGAAGGTGAGAGGTGTGCTTCTTTTTTCTAAAGAAGGGGTAAATCAAGCATGGTGCCAAGTAAGTAACACGGAGTACTTAAAATGGAAATGAAGAAGTAGTTTAAGAACTCTCCTATGGAGCTACAGGTGCTCAAAGGAGCACATTTCAAACAGCTCAGAGCTGCATAGGAAAAGAAACACACACACACACACACACACACACACACACACACACTCTCCAAAGGAGACAAACCATCTTTCACAGATGGTTGAATCGAATTTCATTACCTGTCGTTTTAAAACATACAAGGTGTTCATGTTAACGGAATAAAGAGCCAACTCATGGGGATGCCAAGAGGGAGTCTTCCCTCTGAAAAGAAGCGCCCTACATTTCATTATAAAATTATGCATCCAGGTTCTATTCAGATCATATTTTGAACAAAATCCACATTGAAAAGGAAGTTTAATGGGCAGCTATAGCCTATGTTTTCAAATGACCTCACTGTTATTCTTGGACTCTTATCCCTTTCACATAAAATAGGAAAGCTACATTAAGCTGTTAATAGCTCATAATACAAAAACCCAGGGCTCAGGCTTTGAGAGCATCCATATGTTTTGGTCCTGCAATGGAGTGTTTCAGAATGGCTGCATTTGTGCTGTCTCTGAAAAGACACTTAGGAGTTTGGTTCACATACTTGCCTTGCAAGGGCACCTGTCCAAAAACGGGGTTGGGCACAGGTCAAAGCATGCCCACCCTTCTTCTATGGTACTAATGACTTTAGTGATGAAGCAATGCTGAGAGGGTGTGACTGGTGGTATAGAACCCTGGGTGGCTAGGAATTCAGTGTAGACATGAAGATATAAAAGCAGACCTGGTTAAAAAAAATCAATCTTTCTGATTGATATGCACATCTGCAAATACCTTTTACCTTTTCTGAAGCAGACAAATGTTCTCCAAGGTATGAGCACTCTTTCCTCCACCTACATGGTTGCCCTGAGTATTGCAGGACATGCATCTACCTAGGATGCTGGGAAGTTTTTTTAAGAAAGGGTTTAAATTAGAAACCAACCTCAGGAGTCAGCCAAGCCTAGTACTTGAGGCCTCTAAGCAGGGTCAGGGACCTACCTCCATTAGCTCCATTAAAGAACTATTTCTGCTCGCTGCTCTCCCACCCTCATTGCTGCCCCTGCCCTGCAAGCTGTTAACTCCTTGGGACAGGGGCAAACTTAACTTGTTTGTTCTATCTGTGTCCCCATTGCTAAGCACAAGCTTGGCATAAAGCAAGCTCTTACTAAAGGCTTTTTCACCAAACAATAATCATTTATTAATCACCTTCTGTGTGCTAGACATTGGGCTAAGCAGCTAGAGATACATGAAGAAACAGTCTCTGCCCCTCCAGGAGCTCCCCGTCTAATGGGGGAGACAAACATGCAAACAACTATGTGCCAACTGGATATATACAGGATAAATTGGAGATAATCTCAGAGGGTGGCCTCTAGCTTTAAGGGAGACTTGGAAAAGCTTCTAACAGAAGGTGACATTGTAGCTGAGACTTGAAGTTCATTCATTCATTCATTTCCTACGTGCAAAACAGGTGAGGCTGGGAAAGAAAGCTGCCTCAGCCCCTGTGCCCTTTCCTAGCTGTTTGCTGTAGTATCTGTTTTCCTGAGCCCACTCCCAGCATCCTACCCTACTCCTCTGGACCACCTGGTTACTTCATGCTTTACCTCTAGCTCTTCCTTCAGCCTCCAGACCTTTTCTCAGGTGGTACCTTCAAGTGTAATGAAGGCCCTTTCTTCCCAACCCACATCTCTATTCATCAACACTATTGCTGAAGTCTCAGCCTAAATGAATAAAGTCCATGAAGGTTTTACTTATCACCCCATCAAAAAGTAGAGACTGTCCTATGCAGCAAGGTGACCTAGTAGACAGAGCACTGGATTGGGAGTCAGGCAGAGCTGAGTTTGTATTTGACCTCAGCCGCTTGCCACCTGTGGGACCATGGACAAGTCACTTAACCTCTATCTCATTTTCCTCAATTGTAATAGAGGTAACAATAGTGCCTGGCTTCCAGGGTTGTTGTGAGAATCAAATGAGATAATATTTGTAAAGCGCTTAGCACAGTGCCCAGCATATAGTAGATGCTTAATAAATGCTTGTTTCCTTCCTTTCTATAGCACTTTGCTTGCCCCTCTCTTACAGCATTGATAAACATTTTTTTAAATTATATTTACTTGTGTGTAAGGTCTTATCTCTCCTACTAGATTGTAAGCTCCTTCAGGGCAAGAATTAAGTCTGATTCACTTATATTTCCCATGGTGCCTAGCATGGTTCCTTACACATACTAGGCAATTGGTAATTGTTTGTAGAAAGACTGAAGGGCCATGCTGCCTTCCTCTGTCCATCTGGTCCTTGGGTTCTCTTGGTTTCTCTTCATGTGCCTGGTCCCTAAAATCTGCTCCAGCCTAGATCCCTTTGCTTTTATACGCCCTTATCCTCCAGGTGGAGTTCTCTGCCAAGTTCCTTCAGCCTGCTTCCACTCATGGCTAGGTGTGAGAAGCAGGAATGACCAGAATAATCGTCAATGGCATTTGTGCAGTGCTGTGAAGTTTTCAACCAGCTTACCTGTACTATCTCACTTGGGCTTGACAACAGCCCGGAGAAGCAGATGGTTCCCATTGTTACTCCACCTCATCTTCCTCCAAAACTCAGTTCAAGCCCAAGTTCAACATGAATCCTTTCCTGATCCCAGCTGCCAGTCTCACTTGGCCCAAACGAGCCTGGAATTTTGTGGCAGGAACTTATTATACACATAGGCTCTTCGAGACAAGAAATCGTTTAATTTCTCTTTGTATTCTTGTGACTTAATACCTACTGATGAGGCAACTGAAATTTAGACAAGTTAAGTCATTTCAGCAGGTTAGGTTACACACTGATTTAGCACTTAGCTCAGGGACCGCACATAATAGGAGCTTTATCAGTGCTCACTGACTAGAGAGAGGTCAGATAGTGGTGGAATTTGAACCCATGTCTTCCTGACCCTAAGACCAGCGTTCTATCCACTCAGCATCTCTGAAGACCACTCTGAAGCACATTTCGCTCTTACGTCCTATTTTCCACATAACTCTTCCTCACCCAGTGCCCAGACTAGCAGTGGGGCCACTTCTATCAGCATCTGTGTCTTTACTTCCTTCTCCATTCAACCCATGCCCCTTCCTTTCTTCCTCCTGAATCCCCAACACAGCTCAGGCAAGTGTAGCCAGTCCCCAATCCCTGGGGAAACATGACCATTGGCACCTCTTTCCACAAGAGAGGCAGTTCCGCCCTCTAGTGTGTTTCCAGTTAACAAGCATTTACTAGGTGTCTACTATGTGCCAACCACCATGTGAAATTGTGGGGATACAAAAAGGCAAAAGACTTGTCCGGGCTCTCCAGAGGCTCTCAGATGGGGGAGACAACATGTAAGCAACTACAGACAAGCAATTGGACACAATCTAGGAGAGCAGGCAGCAAACTCTTCATTCTCCTAGAGAAAAGCACTGAAGGATGGACACCTGTTATAACAGAGCAGGAGTACCCCTGGATGAGTCCATCTCAGTGTTGGAGACCATTGGCCAAAAGAGCCATCCCTCCCCACCCCCAGCATGGTACAGTGGCGAACAAACCATACTTGGACTTTATTACTTATTCACTACCACCATAACCTTGAACGAGCCACCACTCTCCTCTCTGATCCCTAATTCTGGATCCTTCCCTTCCTCTCTCAGTTCACACCTATTTCCTCACTATAAAGAAAGGGGAAATGTTGCCTACCATCCATGCTGTCCTTTATGATAGGGAGGTTGCTATAAGTTCTGGACTGACATCTCATATTTCTTGAACAGTAGCTTTATATATCATATAAAAACCGGGCCTGAACTAATTTGCCTACTTAGAGGGTAATTCAGATTCAGCTTCCTCTTGCGGTGGACAGAACTGAGATGGGGTGAGTACAACCTCCCCAGGCAAATGGTTATACCTCCAACCATTTCCAAACACAGCTAGCCTTTGATGAGCATCTCTCTCTTCTTCGGCAGGACTGGGAAAACGGCATCTTTTCTTGTTAAAAATAGAAGTACATTGCCATTTTACAGCCCCCTTGTGCAATACCAACAAGGAAGGGGAATGGACCTTTGCCATGTACTGTGGGCATAAAGATGGGCTAAGGAGAGCTGTTAAAGGCTTTCTTATTACAGGGCAGTTTAGAGGCCAGGTGGGAATTTAGAATTGGGAAATCCTGGAGAGGACACAGGAGGGAAACAGGACTTTAGGATAAAATAACCTATTCAAAGTCTTCAGCTCTGCCTTGATTCCCCCAAGTGGCTAGAGCATAAAGTGTCTCTTAGAACTATATCCTCAGGGATGCCTGAAGGTCCAGAGCCTTCCCATGGTCAAGGTATGACAGGGCTAGAGAGAGTATACAGGTAAGACTGAGGTTGCAACCTATCATGAGAGGCCCGGTGCCTGGCACTAATTTCAAAGTTAACTGTTTTTCTCCTCATATTTTCCTGGCATGGAAAAACTGGTGGGGACAGTTACATAGACTCTGAGCTCCCTTTTTTTCCAAGTCTCTTCATAAGTATAATGTATATCTTTCCCTCACCTGGATAGCTCAAACATTGGCAGGTTTTGCCTCTTAGGTTACCTCAGGGAAATCAACACTCAGCTCTTATCCATTAACAAATCAAGAGAGAATCTGCTTTGACCTCCAGAGGCCTGTACATACCAAGGGAGCAGATAAGGTAATCAGAGCCAAGGTCCCCAGGGAACCTATTATTCTATGTGGAAATAAACAAGTCCTCACTAGTTACTGGGGACCTCATTTTCTCATTTCTCCCCTATGTTTAAACCATCCTTTAAGCAGAATTTTTATGGCTCCTTGCCCATTCTTCATCCCATAGTTGGTCTTTAGGAGATTATTAAGTAAATAATTCAACATAATGACTTCAGCACTTGATAGCAGTAATATAAATGGAGTAATTTCCTCTGAGAACCAAGAGTGTGAGATTGCTGAATCATTTGCAGACTATTTAGTAATTTCCATACTAGAGAGGTGGTAGATTTGCAATCCTCTAAATTCTGGCTTCCCAACCTGATTTAACACATAGTTTATAGCTCAATGGAAAAGCTCGGTACTTTAAATTCTACTAAGATGTACAGAGAAAATTTAAAGGGCTCTCTTGGTTTTCAAAAATATAATTTATATGATTCATATTGGATACAGGTATGCTTGTTTTTTTTTTAAACCTCTTCCTAACATTTACAAAAAATCCAGCTCTTGAAGAGGTGGATTAGAATGGCAGACCTAGAAGGGATTCTATTACATCTTGCAGAGAAATTATTTGGTCAAGATAACATGTGAAACTTAGCAACAGAGTTAAAATGAGCACCTGTTTTTCCTGAGTCACCATTTTGAGTCCTTCATAACCACCCCATTCTTACTGTTGATCCCCTGGTGACAAACAGCTATTTATATTTTGACATGCATTGGCTGAACCACCTTTAGAAGTAAACATATTTTGTAACTGAACTATTCCATCTTCCTATTGATAGGATTCACCCCATAGTTATTCACTACAATTGTAGACAAAATGAATGTGTAGTAATCTATTTACAAGTGGGCAGCTAAGTCAAAATGATTTCAGATGGGAATTTGAATGTTACTCAGTATGAGAAAAAGAAACCACCTAAAAGTGAAATTTCAAACAATTCAAGATTCATCTATTTACCTGTTCTTCCTCAGTTTAATTTAATAGATAATTATAAAGCATCTATTATGTAAAGAATATTTTGCTAGGCACAGGGGACAAAAAGACAGACTCAAAACAGTCCCTGACTTCAAGTAGATTACATCCATTTTACTCAGAGCATCATAGTCACCACCACGTATGCTGTCCATGACATTTTGTCCATCTTAAGAAGTTGTTCCAGGAGGGCTGAATGGGTTTGGATTAAACCAGTTGTGCCCTCTGGACCATTTTACACCTAGTGTTGCCCTAGGTTAGAAGGGTAATCTTTGACTATGAAACAATATTTTTCTCTACTACAGAACAGAATCACAGAATCTCAGAGTTAAGGAAGGGCCTTGGAAATGATGTAGGCCAACCAATACTGAGAATAGTTCTACAAGCTATGTATTTACTCCAGTGTCTCTAACAAAAAGGAATCTGCCACTTCCTGAGACAGCCCATCCTGCATTGGGATAGAACTTTTTTTTGTCTAGAAAAGACAAAAAAGTAACCCCCAAAGTTCTAAATGCGCAGCTTACATAGTAGTTTTATAGGTTTACAGGATAACATGGGCCAGAAATTCAAGAAAAAATGAACTTTGGAATCCCTGTGATCTTCATCAGTGGACTGTGCCTACGCTAATGAAATAGTCAATCTTTTTTTTTGTTTTGACCCACTTGCGATTTCATTGGCATATGGAAATTCTCTCCACTAATGCAAATCAAACTGACTGGCTGATGGTCACACAAGTGTATGGCAGAAGGAGGATCTGAACCTGTTTCTTCTTCACTCCAAGACTATCCTTCCAACCACAGTACCATGCTGACCCTGAAGAGATCTTTTAAAGTATCTAAATAAAGTAGTAACCTATTAGGAGACTAGCACTTCATCATCTCACTTTATAATTTTTTTTTTGAAAAAAAGATAATCTTACTCTCTAGCCAACTCTTAAATTTGTAATGAGACACAATGTACAGTTAGATCCTGACTGGTGAGAACAATGAAACCTGGGAAGTGGTTGCATTATTTGAATTCACACTGAATATTTCCAAAGGACTAGAACCAGTGACTATATTTCATATAATCACAACTTCAAATAGTGATAATTTAGACAATGTGACCACTTCACAGGATTCATTATTTGTACTATTTGGGACCTAGCTGTACACTTTCTAAATACAGACTTCTTATTAGCACAGTATCTGGCATTTAAATGCTTGTTTAATATATGATTGTTTCATTCATTCATTCCACTACCTCAAAGGTTAAACAGCTTCAGAATATAATTAACTATTGATTATATATAATGATCAATAAGACTTTCTATTTCTAGTTCACGGTCAGTACCTCTTTTGGTAAAACACTTGCCTTGGTCACATCCAGACCCTGTTAGCCTTTGTATGCAGCTGTAGCCAGGCAGGGGAGGGAAGGAAATCCTTTTAAAACCAAATCACTTAAGTACTTCCTTTCCATTTTGAGTGAACATCTGGGTGAACAAGGCCCTCCCTCACTTAAATCCAATTCACTTGGAAGTCACGGCATCATCTTCCTGATGTCATGATCCCCTTTGAGAACAAAAGATAAACAGCAGTGCCTTCAATCAAAAATGGTGCTTTCTCTTCCCATGTTGAAGGGAGATGTGGAAAGTGTAAAGATGGCAAATCCAAGCAGCATCCCAGCTTTTCTCAGGGATGCTTCACTACTTTGCTTGAGGTAGATCTCCAAATGTCAGATTGGAGCAGCCTCTGTCTTACTTCCTCATACACCACTGCTCACCCTGCCACCCAGGCTCCTCTTCTCTCCCCAGCTTCTTGACTTCTGCTTAAGACCTAAACACTATATTGAATGTAGTTTTTATGGGGAAAATGCATTCTAAATTCCAAACAGCTTACAAACTTTTAGTCAGTTGGGACATGCCTGTACATCTATATTCAATTATAAATATAAATGCAAATTCTATAACCAAACTTTTTTTTCTAGGGGTTATCCTCCATTTGAAGAAATACCATATCCTTACAGCAAATGATGCTAAAAGCAACACTATTTTCAAAAGGACAAGTACTACCTGGGCAGCTAGGTGGTGCCATAGTGGATAGAGTGCTGTGCCTGGAGTCAGAAAGACTTCCTGAGTTCAGATTCATACTAGCTGTATGGCCCTGGCCAAGTCACTTAACCCTGTTCCCCTTAGTTTCCTCATTTGTAAAATGAGCTGGAGAAGGAAATGGCAAACCACTCCAGTATCTTTGCCAAGAAAACCCCAAGAGGGATCACAAAGAGTCAGACACGACTGAAAATGACTCAACAACATAAGTCCCACCAGCACCCCTCAGACTGCTTAGGGGAGATATTGGGTTAAATGTCAAATGATTGCTTCTGTTAACTCAGCAGCCTTATTAGATTTTACTCATGTTTTCCTTCAGAAGAATGTGAGCACCTAAAGGGTAGGGCTTTTTCACTCTGTCTTCCTATCAAGTCTAGCACCATGCCTCTATGAAACAATAAATATTTATTAAACTGAATTGAAATTACTTAATAACAGACAACTTTACCAGATGCTTTTCTTCTTTAGGCAAAGTTATTTAGTCAAAACCCATGCTCACAGAAAGCACTTAATAAAAGTGGGTTAATTGAACCAACAAATAGCTGCTTGAAACATCCTGACTGGTCTTTAAAAAAAAAAAAAGACAAATTTCTATCTGCTAGGCCACAATAGCATGCAGAATTAAAATCACATGTACAATTTGTTCAGGCTACCATGAAAGGCAAGCTCTTAGTTTTAGTTGTTTTTGACTCTGCATTCCCAGGACCAGAGTTGCCTGGTGCCCCCAGTGGATTGGTCTGGACCTGGAATGTCTTTGGCATAGAGATTGAGGCAATGATCTCCAATCTTGCTGATGGAGATCAGAAAATTTTCCACAACTTATCAATGAATCAACCAACTAATAAACATTTATTAAGCACCAAAGTGCCTGGAACACTGAACTTATAATCTTATTTGCTGAGACTTCTCTGGTCTTAGAGGGTTGTGTGGGCTACTGAAAAGTCAAGTATCTTGCCCAGAATTTCAAAGTCAGGACAGGTAAGGAAGAGGGAGACCTAAAAACCAGCTTTTTTGACTCAGAAGGCCCCTCTCCATCTAGCCTTGATGACATGCTTAAGAAATGTTTGTTGAGTTGAATTAAATCATTCCAGTTTAATGGAAGCACACAAGAAATCAGTGCATAAAACACCCAAAGCTCTGTAGCAAGATGTAGTGTGCTGTGCTTTAAAATTTTATGTTAAAAGCCCATGATGCATAATTCACATTGGCCATCTCCCAGGAGAGCTCCTAACAGGAACCTGGGGTAGGGGAAGTTGTGGAGAAAGAGGACAGAAATGGAGGGAATTCTTCCCTTATTCTATCCCCAACTAAAAAAATGTGAGAAATTCCTAAGCCCACCTCCTCCTCCAAATCTGACTTCAAAATTTTATTGGTTTTGCCCATTCTTATCTCCCCAAGGGGAGGAAAAACTTCAAGAGAAATGTCTTAGCATGATTTATTTACACAGTTAACATCGAAATGTTTCTAAAGGAGCATGTTTTTGCCTGGAATATTCTGTGCTCTTTAAAAAATACATATCTTTTCAGTAAAATACTAAGTTCTTTCTTTCACCACCTAGTGATAGCCCAAGGCCAATAATCCTACCATCGTCATCTTTTGGTCATCTTAACCACACTCATCATCCTGTAACTCAGCAGTATTTGTGAGACAAGCCAAGGTATAGTTATTATTAAAAGCATTAGACTAGAGAGCCAGGAAACCCGGGTCTCAGTTCTGGTTTTGTTTCTTAACTAGCTGTGTGACAACCACCAAGTCACTCAGGACGTGGTCAGACTTCACTCGAAAAAAGAGCAGTTAAACTAAATTACTTCAAGAGAGCTTTCTTAAGGATACAATTTGTGTGTTGAAATTTTTCTTTTTGTCCTCATCCCCTGCCCCCAACCTGAAAAATGTGAGAGAAGTCAAATGTAACAGTGACCCCAACTAGTTTTCTCATTGGAATAAATACTTCTCTCTGCCAGATTTCACTCCCCCGCTCACACTCATCTGAACAGCTCCTGTGGGCTTTGTCAGAGGCAGAAGGGAGGCTCAATGCAATGCTGCTTCGATCTGCTGTGAAAATGACGGCTTGGCTAGGACGTCCCCTTGCCAACTTCTTGACCCAGGACAAGTGATTTGGTCTCTATGAACTTCACTTTCCTCCTCCTTGACTTCTTTAGCACTTCATTAATCCCAGAAAGCCAGGTTTCACTGTCTGGAATCAACAAGTCTTCATGTAATTCCTTTACCTCTGGCCAATACAATGGCACAAAGGTCTGGACACTTGGCTCGGGGAATTCTCGTGGCGAATGTTGGATAAGCTATTTGCCATCTGTAACTCTGCCCATGGCCAAGAAAACTCTCGACTGTCTCATTAGGAAGGAGGCTCTATTGGAAAGCAAATTTTATTTCTTCCTTTGGGGACTGACTAGGCAGCCAATCTATTAGTTGCTAGTTCACAATGAGGTTTCTCAGTGAGGAATATGCCTAATTCCAACACAGTAAACAGTTCCCCTGGGCCACTCTAGAAGACATTTTGGGGGTTCCCCTAAGAGTCTGGCTCAGAACATCTAAAATAGCAAAATTATTCCAAAACTGGATGGCAACCAACCCTTCCCAGAGTTGACAGGGAACTGGGATGCCCTGCATTGGAATGAGGGGCTGCTCGATGACGCAGTGGCTAGAGCACCAGCAACTACTATGAGAAGTAAGTCACAGCTCTGCCCTAACTTTGCTGGCTCCCATAAAATGGTACTCCATCTTAGATGGTAGCACTACTGGACATACAGGAGATTAGTGGTTACCCTCCAGGGCAGCTAGGTGGCACAGTGGATAAAGTACAGGGCCTAGAGTTAAGAAGATGGGAGTTCAAATGCAGCCTCAGAAACTTACTAGCTGTGTGACCCTGGGCAAGTCACTTATGCCTGTTTGCCTCAGTTTCTGCATCTGTAAAATGAGCTGGAGAAGGAAATGGCAAACCACTCCAGTGTCTCTGCCAAGAAAACCCCAAATGAGGGTCATGGAGAGTCTGAAACGACTGAACAACAACAAAGCATTTATATAGCCAGTAAGGTTTATAAAACCCTTTACATATGCTATTTCATTTACTTATATTACTTCATTTGACTGAAAACAACTCAACAATAACAGCAGTGGAATGGGGTGCTTAAAGGAAGAAGGAAAGAAACATTTATGAAGTGCCTAGTCACCTAGTCATTGTCCTGAGTTACCTCAAAGGCACAAGGCAGCAGCTCTCAAACTTTCTGATTTCAGGAATCCTAAAAATTATCAAGTTATGTGGGTTCCACTGATCTATATTTACTGGATTAAAAATTAAAATGTCTTTCATATGGCTACTGAGATAGTTCTGACCTTGCAGACAGCGTCATGCATCCCCTGCCCTCCCCACCCCAGCATCCATAGTCCCCACTTTAAGAATATGGGATTGAATCCAGGCTTTGCTGTGTGACCTTGGACAAGTCACCTACCCTCCCTTTGGCCCCAGTTTCTTCCTGTCTAAAAAGTGGAGGTTAGATGAGATAAGCAGCCTTACGCTGCTCTACGATCCATGAAACATCCCTCTGCCCCTCTTCTCCTATTGTTAAGTTCCCCCCAGAACGTCCATTTTGGGGAATGTCCCCAGCCTGGGCCCCTTGTTCCTCCAAGTCTGACTCTCTGGACTTCCAGTGCTCTATAGCTGCTGCCTTCTCACTCTGAAAGATCTCTACATGGCGGTATTGCGGTCTATGGGTGCTGGGAACCCCGAAATTCAAAGGCAAAAGGCACGGGTCCTGCTTTGAGATAATTCTACTCAAGCCTTCTTTCAGTCAGAGACAAGGTTTATTAACTGGTTGGGGTGGTGAGGTTCCTATTGAGTCTACATTATTGGCCAGATTTTAAGAATGGGCTTAAGTATGGGCTTTGGACCCCCACCCCTTTGAACTTTCCCAGGAATTCCAGGAACCTGGCCCCTGAACTCAGATTCCTGGCGTTTGTTAATTGTCCTTTCATAGCGGCCCTCAGTGTCTACACCTGGCCCCACCCTAGATGGTCACTCCTTGATTCCATGGGGACCCACTCCTGGACGATTGTATATAAGTGTCCATCTTGCCCCCAGTAGATGGCTCAGATTCCTTAAGAATCTGGCCAATAGGGCGGATTCTTAAAATCTCACCTAACTCAACCGGTGTTTCAATGAACCTTGTCTTTGACTGAAAGAAGGCTTGAATTGAATTCTTTCAAGGCAGGACCCGCACCTTTTGCCCTTGAATTTCAGGTTCCCAGAACCCCTAGACTGCTACAGTGGGGGAAAAAAGCACTTCTCCTACTGGTGAGTTCCTCCATGGGTGGGGAACTTTTGACCTTGAGACCACATGTGGCCCTCTAGGTCCTCCAGTGCAGCCCTTTGACTGAATCCAAACTTCACAGAACAATATGCTCCTGTTCCTTCAGTTCCTGTTTATGTGTTGTCTCAGGAAGACCTGAGTTCAAATCTGATTTCAGACACAAACTATATGATTGTAGCCAAGTCATTTAACTTCTGCCTGACTCACTTTCTTCATCTGTAAAGTGGGAGTAGAATAAGAGACCCTACCTCCAGAGTTGTTGTGAGGAAATGATATACTATTTGTAAAGTGCTTCTCATGGTGCCAGACACATAGTAGGTGCTTAATAAATGACTGTTCCCTTCCCCATTAAGATGTAAGCTCTTTGTCTGTAACACAGTAGGCACTTTTCCTTCACCAAACCAGATCCCAACCTATCTCTCACTTATATTGAACTATATAACTCCCAGTCAGAGCTCCATGAAGCTCAGAGGGACTCGATCACAGCTAGTAAGCGGCAGAGGTAATGATGGAACCTGGCTTGTCTGGTCCACTCTGGGGTCTTGATTGACTATGTGACGTGGCCTCCCTCAAGCCCTACGTTTAAAAAACTCCTCCCTTTGCCTGACTTCACCCTCAGAAATAAAATAAAATTTCTACAAGTCTTTTGATTAAAATCACTCCAGAGCTATGCTAGTAATGAACTCCACCCCCCCCACCCCACCCCCACACACATCCGCCCTTCAGACACTGGTTCATTTCCTTTGGGAATCTCTGTTTCTGCTGCTGGCAGAAATGACTCACCCAGCTCAAGTCAGTGCATTTATTTATCCTCCGCTGTGTGCCAGGCCCTGGAGGCACAAACATCAAAGGTCAACTGTCCCTACCCTCAAGGTGTTCAAGGTGTGTGTGGGGATGGAATGAGAGGTACTAGCTGGTGGGGGAAGGAGGCCAGCAGGAAAGGCTCTGTGCGGCAGAGGGGAGCCGTGGACTTGTGGGGCAATCCACTTAGGCATTTACAAAAAGATACTTATGTGCGTTGCAATTTACTTCTTTTAAGTTAATAGGACTGTGCTCTCTGGAGGTTTGTGGGCTGCAGGCAATATGAGAATCTATCTGGTTTATTATACGAGCTTTGCCCATGAAATTATCGTAGTTTCAAAGCCTTTTTAGGAGACCACTAGATTGCAGTGAAAAAGGTAATCTTAGCGATTTTCTCTGAAGGTTCAGGCCTAAAGATTCTTTGAGTTCTCAAAATAAATCCTGGCAATGAATAAGATCTTCATTAATCAAATTAACACAATACTCTAGAGGAGCAGGAAACATTCTTATCCCCCTTCCACCTTCAAAAAAGAAGAACTGAGTTTATCAGAGCTTTACAAAAAAAAAGGAAACAAAATATAACAGCTCCAGTCAATACAGACCAAGAATCCAGACCATGAGTCCTTAGTTCTTCAAACCTGGAACTTGGCTGTGCTGTTTGCCAGGTTCAAAAAGTAAGTTTATTACCATGGGGCCAAGTGAGGGAAAACTGTCTTTTACAACCAAAAAGTGCATTACAGCTACATACAACAAACCTCCAAAATGCCAAAGTAAAAAGATTAAGCCTTCTTACCAGGAGCCTTCTGCACTGGGAGGCATACCGAATAGAATGCAAATACATGGAAGGTAAATTCCTAGGGGAAGAAAATGTTTTCTATAAACACTCTCACTCTCTCTCTCTCTCTTTCTCTCTCTCCACACACACACACACACACACACACACACACACACACACACACGCACACAGCTATACACACACATATGCATATATACATACACAGTAGGTAATTAAATCAAAGTGACAACACAGAGTTATGAAGTCAACCCAAATGTTTTCAATCTCAACTAAACTCATGGAATGCTGAAAATTACAAAGAACAAAACATGGCCCCGAAGAAGAGGAAGGAGAACAAGCCCTTTCAGAAATGAAAGATCCATGGTACAGGACACTGCATATATTTTCCAGACTTTTTTAAAGCACTTAAAGTGTCTGGCACATAGTAGGTACTATATAAAGGCTTGTTCCATTCCCTCCGTATTTAAAAAAATCTACAAAACTAAAAAGTAGATAGAGTGTAAACCAAGTAAGTATGTCAAAGAATGTTTACTTTCCTCGATTCTTCAGGAATCTTAGAAGCATAAGAGGAAGGGCCTTCAGAGGACATCTAAGCCAACCCTCCATTTCACAGGAGGTGACTGACACCCAGGAGACCTGGCCAAGCTCACATAGGTTCTAAGCAAAGGCACAGTTTAAACTCTGGACCTGTGACTCTTTCCATAACACCATGGTACACTCTCTCTATTCTAGAAATTCTTGCCCATTCTAATGGAGAAAAGGAAAGAAAAGCAGTGGGGGAGGGCAGGTGGAGGGCAGCGGAGGAATTTCAGTTGGTTTTTTTGTTTCAGCTTTGAGTATTAGCCTAACTTTCTGGATCATAAATTTTTTTTCCACCTGTTAGCAACTAAACCCTGTGCTAGAGTCTGAGGGGGGAGCTCTGGGCTGGAAAGACACTGAGGCTTTTTACAGCTGTCCAGAGAGCTTCTAGCCAGGTTCATCTCATGGGGAAGGGTGTCATTTCAGACTCTCAACTCCTCTGCCACCACCTGCTGGGCTATGGAAGGGGTGAGGACAACTACTAACATTCAGAGTAGTCACCCCACCAAATCCAGAGGGCTAACCTTCTTCATAGGATCATAGATTCGGAACTAGAATGGCACCAAATCCAATTCCCGTATTTTACAGATGAGGAAACTGAGGCCCAAATGGGTTGAACAATATGTCCAAAGTCACACAAATATTAAATGACAGAGCAGGGATTTGAATCCATCTTCTCTGATTCCAAGATCAGTGGTCTTTCCACCAAATCACATTGCCTCCTTCCAATGGAGTTCCTCTTGAATCAGTATGATATATAGTTTAAGCACCAAAAAAAAAGTTTTTTCTTAACTGCCCATCTGTTAGGAGCTGGTACTAAGCCATTCCAATGTGCCTTACCCTCAATGGTGCCTTACCCTCCTTGCCTCAGAATTCACCACCACCTTCCTGCCAACCTCTCTTTCCCCTTTTACCCTCCTGACCAGATAGACTCTCTTAGGCTCTCCCTGCTGGAGAGAACCCCAGAATCTCTACTCTGACACCTAGATCTACTCCCCTTCCCCATATTGACTGAGTGCTCTAGTGGGGCAGAGATGCGATGCGTCCCAAGGATACAGGCACCGCCTAACTCTCCTACATGTGGTATCTTCACTAAGTATGAGCAATCTGAGAGCAGAAACTCTTCTTTTTCACTCTGCACATAAGTGTTTAACAATTTTTTCCCATTCATCCATTTGTTCATCACTTAGCCAAGTATATACATATATATATATATATATATATATATATATATATATATATATATGTATGTATGTATACACACACACACTTATATTTGATACTTATATGCCAGCCTCAGAAATGTTCAGAATTCAGGAAGACAGCTTTCCTGATTGGTTACAAATGAAAATTCACACCCATTTAAGAAATGCTGATAATGTACAGACCTTAAATTCTATCATAATTTGCTGAGCCTGCCAGATCTTAGCAGCTCCCCTGCCAAAATAATTGTTGTCAGCCCATGGGAACTAGACTTATGATAAATATTTATGGTCAGGATCAACAGCTTTTACTCTTTAGCAGTTAAGTTTTAAAACAAAGGAGCTTTGAACAGAGATGAAGCTTTTAGTCATTGCCAGTGTTTAAAGCCCCAAGAACCTTGTCACATATTCACAGCTACCATAGACAGTCTCCAGAATCACAGTTTAGATCCAGAAGTTCATCTTGTTCTGGCATACAATCAATCAATCAACAAACAAAGAAATGAATAAGTGAGCAAACAAGGAAATAAACAAATGAAATGGATGGGTAAATAAATAAATGAAAGTACAGATAGAAAGAGATAGATAGATAGATAGATAGATAGATAGACAGATCGATAGATTGATCAGCAGGCAAGTAAGCAAAACAAACAAATAAGTAGCCCGTGGCCCTTGGGGGTGGGGGTGAGATTGGAACATTTCTAAATTTAAATTGGAGATAGTGAGCACCAAAGCAGAAGCTGATGTCTTATTTTAATTTTTACTCAACTAAAATTAAACCAGCGTGTCATTCTTTGTGACTGGTGATGATTGATGATTTTCAGGGAACATAAATTCAAATTTATAGTTTTGCATTCTTATTTTCATTTGTAATATTGCTAAATAAGAACAGTATTTTTAGCCAAATTTACTTCTATAACCTTCTGTGTAAAAGCTGCCCTTCAATCTGTCAACAATTTCAATTGGCATGGAGAGATGGCTTTAGCCAACATGAGGCTAAATTAAAAGGTCTCTCTCTCTCTCTCTCTCTCTCTCTCTCTCTCTCTCTCTCTCTCTCTCTCTCTCTCTCTCTCTCATAAAAAGTGCTAGATCTTTTTAAACTACCCCATCCCTCTATCCATAATTGTAGCACACATTCGATTTAAGAAAACTTACAGATATTCATGAGTAGAGATCTTGACTTCAGTTTCAGAAGATGAATAAAGGTAAGAGAAGAGATAAGAAAAGAAAAAACACAAAAGGGGAGAGGGAAAATCAGGAAGAGAAAGATAAAGAAGATAGAAAGGAAAGAGAAAAAAGGAGAAATCATGGCAAAAGGAAGAATAGGATGAAAAAAGCAAGAATAAGATGGAGAAAGCAAGAAAGATAAGAGAGGAAAGGGAGAAAGGGGAAAGGTAGAGAGTGAAGGGGAAGCTTTTCCTTTATATGGCTTCTATATATGCACACACCCCTTCTAGAAAACCCATATAAGGTCAGGAGGAAACTCAGATGAGTAGTCACCACAACTGGTTATTTTTAAAATATCCATTGAGCTCAATGGCTCAGCTGGACTGTTTTTTATAGAGTCATTCAATCTGATTTAGTATATTCAGTTACTCTTGATGAAAGAGTCCAATAGCAAAGGATGGCTTTCTACCACTGGTATGTTGCTCATGACAACCTAAGGAAGTCTAATGTATGCTTTTCACAAAAAAAGGTAAGCCCTATTTTGCTCCTAGGATGAAAATTTGGGTGCTCCAATTGGAGCTCATAGAATCCTAGAATTTTGTCTCATTCTATTAGATTAAGAATTTTATTGTACTCTCTTACATTTTGCCCTTTTGAGACCACCCTCCCACAAAAGGGGGCAGGAATGCATTCTAATTGCTACAATGTAGGGGCTAGAATAAATTTAAGACTATAAATTCTCTAAGGTAACTTAAGGTCCTAAGAATTCGTTGTTGCTCAATACAGTGAGAATATTAGTCCATCGAATGCCAAAACAGATGACACTGTGCTCTGTAAAAGTTTCTTGGGTTTTTCTGTATTTTTGCATGTTTTTATTTCTTACTTTTAGAAATAGCAAATTAATAGGGTTGATGACCCTTACAGTCATCCTTTGGACCACAGGAGATCAGAGAACTCTCATAGGTACATGAATTTTTGCTTATCTCAGCTATGCCACCTCTCCACCCAGCTCTTTGGCAGGGTAAGAACTGGGCTCCCTCTTATGGCATTTTCCAGTGGCACCAGGTTCCACTGGCACCATTTGTCTCTGGCTCAAACATATGAGGAGGACACACATGCTTTGAAATCCCAGCTCTGCTTAACATAACTTGTAACACAACTCTGTGCCTCAATTTCCTTATCTGTAAAATGAAGAGATGGATTTAGAACCTTCCAGCTCTAAACCTACAGTCTTACAATCCAATGTCTTTAAGACAAGCCCTAGCTCAGGAGAACAACTGATGAGATCTCACCTTAAACAGCCTTCCTGGCCCGATCGCTCATCCACTCCAAATGCCCCAGTACAGTTCTCAAGTCTTATAAGCCTTGGTATTTCTGTAACCTTCAAATTAATCTATAATAATGACACCATAACTGTTTAAATTCATTATAGTTGTAAAATTAGTTTTATGCTTAATAACAGTGATTGGGGGCCAGCTCAGTACAAAGAGCACCGGACTGGGAGTCAGGAGATCTATGTTTGTAAACTGGTTCTGCTACTGACTATAACTACTTGTTCAGTCACTTCAGTTGTGTCTGACTCTTCGTGACCTCATTTAAGGTTTTCTTGGCGAAGATACTAGAGCAGTTTGCCATTTCCTTCTCCAGCTCATTCCACAGATAAAGAAACTGAAGCAGACATGGTTAAGTGACTTGCCCAGGGTCACACAGCTAGAAAGTGTCAGAGGACAGATTTGAACTCAGGAAGATGGGTCTTCCTGACTTCAGGCCTGGATACATTATGGCGCCAACTAGGTGCCCCTAACTATGACTATGGGCAAGCTATTTAACTTTTCTGAGACTCAGTTTTCCTCATGTGCAAAATAGGGAGGATGATGATGATGATAAAAATCCTTATAATAGTACTTGTACTACCTACATCACTGAGTTCATAAGATCATTGACTTAAAGCTGGAAGTGACCTTAGAGTCAGTCAGTCCATAAACTGTATTAAGTGCTTTCTACGTGCCAGGCACTGTGCTAAGTCTGCTCCCCTTGTTTTACAAATAAGGAAACATAAGCTGAACAACATTAAAGGACTTGCCGCCCAGGGTCACATAGGAGGCCAATGTCTTCAACAGGCTTGGACTCAGGCTGCTGCTCTATCCACAAGGCCACCTGACTGCTTCTGGGGTTGTCATGAGGATCTAATGAGAAGTGCCCTGTAAACCTTAAAAGGACTGTGTAAACATAACATGACTCTGCTGAGAAGGTAATATACATATGGGGTCACGGTTTCTTCGGCCAGAGGCTACCTCCAAATGACTCAATATTAAAACAATGAGGGACCTCAAATATCATCTAATTCAACCTCCTTGTTTTCAGAAACCAAAAAAGAGGCATTAAATGCCCAATGGCATCCAGCTCACTAGCAACAAAGTCAGGGCTAGAGATGGGTTCTCAGCCTTCCTATGGAGCGCTTTCCCCACTAGTCTACTTTGCCACATGACAAACTCCCCTGGTGTGCTCAGACACCCTTGGGCTCCACACTGGATCTGCTTCAAACAAGTAACTCATCGAGAGTTAAATGACTTGGGTTTGAAGTTCTCATTTTGAAGTCTCCTATTTACCCTCAATGTGACCTTGGGTCAATCACTTCACTTCTCTGGGACTCAATTTTCTCATCTATAAAGTAAGGAAGGTGATAAAGTGACCTCTAAGGTTGGCATAGTTCTAAGTCTATGATTCTATGTTCTTCTAGGGCAGGGGAGTCCGGCAAGACTTCAGGGGGCCCATGAACTTAGATGGAAAAAAAATTACATAATTATTTTCACTAACTTGTGGTTGCCTTTGTAATTCTATGTATTTTATTTTCTGGATTCATTCTGAAAAGGGGTTCAAATGCTGCACCAGATTGCCAAAGGGACCCATGATGCAAAAGAGGTTAAGAACCCCTCGGACCTAGAACAGGATCTTTACCAGAGTCCTTACTGACTTTCTTCCACTTTCACGCGTCTCTCCACTTACAGCTATTTCCTTGATCCATATTCTTACAGTATTTGATTTTTGAAATATCTAAAAATTGTTGGCTGTTGGAAAGTTCTCCATGAAACGTCTTGAAATCTCTTGAGAAAAGAGGCTGGATAAATACAAATAAATTCCAGATGAAATGGGATTGTCTCTCTTGTGCAGTGAAGCATAACTTGGTCTTAAAAAACTGAGTCCTTCAAATTAAAAGCACCCCAAGAATTTTTATCTGGTCACGGTATGTTTTTTTTTTCCCCAAGAATTCAACACTTTTAATCAGAAGTCTGTGGATTAAACAACTGGATTATGTATGCACTGCTAAAATGAACATTTGGCAGTAATTAAAGCAATAATAATGCTAATTTTCTACTATTTTATAGCACACACAGATCTTTTTGATCTACTCAATCTACTTAGCTGACTTGAGCATTTTAAGAAAGGAAGTTTGCACATAAACATCAGAATTCAAAGTACAATTTGTGTTTATTGTATTGCTTGTTATATGGATTAACTATTGCAAAACTTTTCAGACTGCCTGGGGCTTGTTTCTGCTAACTACATATGATGAACCAATATACTGTTATTGTTTTCTTCAATTTGCATTTAAAAATGACATTATGTTTTTTCCAATTTTTCATTTTATATACAGTTCTAACTTCTCTCCATTTCTCCTTCTCCCCCTCAACCCATCAAGAAAGCCAGAAAACTAAAATACATTTCTGCATCAGTCATTAAACCAATAAATATACTGTTAAAAACAAACAAAGAACCTTGCTAAAGTTAATTTGTCCCATGCTCTCTGTTTACAATGCTCCTCGAGCCCCCAGACTGTGAAGTTGTTTAGGCTATAGATATTGATCAAGATTTCAATTTCATTTCTAAAATGGCTGCTTTAGCTAAGGTAAACCTCATTATTGAAGAAAACACTTTAATACACTGACAAATAGGTTGCTTTCCTATGGTGCTGGTAGTGACAATGGTGGCACTGGTGGCGTGTATCCCAACTAAAATCCCACCTTCTACAGGAAGCTTTCCCTGTTCTCACTTAAATCTGGTGTCTTCTCTTAATTATTTCCTATTTATCCATATATGTATGTGTGTCTATATAAATATATATCATATATATGTATATATGTGTGCATGTATGTATGCATGTGTGTATATACATATACATATGTATATGGCTTGCTTTGTATATATTTGTTTGCACGTGGTCTCCTCCATTAGATTGTATGCTCTTTCAGACCCAGGACTGTCTTTGGTTCTTTTTGTATCCATAATGCTTAGCACAGTGCCTGGCACATAGTAGGTGCTGAATACTGATCTCATCTTATCCTCACAACAACTCTGGGAGGTAGGTCCAATTATTATCCCCATTTCAGAATCAAATTAACTGAGGCAGGCAGAAGTCAAGTGACTTGTTTAGGGCTACACCGCTAAAAAGTGTCTGAAGTGAAATTTGAACTCAAGTCTTCCTGACTCCAGGTCCAGTGCCCCATCCACCATGTCACCTAGCCACCCAAAAAAATAAAAGATGGACTAATTTCTCTATCATTTCCCAATATCCTATGAATTTAAAAAATGTTTTCCTATTTTTCATTTTTCTACCTACCTGAATTAAGGCATGCATCTATTATTCAACAACAAAAAATGATTATTCAGTCACCTCCCCCCCATAAATAATCCCTCTTTGATGTTAAGTACCTTGTCAACATGGGGTGTTTAATTTTGCCTTCCTATCTCAGGACCATGTCTTTCCCATATCAGGGGCTTCATAAATATTCCTTGTATTGATCAAATCTCAATTTCTATTGATTGATCTCCCATGGCTCACTACATTCAGACCAATCACTGATTTTTCCCATTATTTACTTCTGTGAAACATCCAGGACAAGACTTTCTCACACAACATCCTCTCTCCCATTCTGTTTTTGCCTTTTCACAGGCCTTCCCTGACTCCTGGGTGTTTTTTCCTCACTTTCATGGCTTAGCTACTTTCCAAGTTTGGCTAGCAGCCACCGCCTCCATGAAGCCTTCTTAGATCCTCCATGCCCTCACCCCAAGCTAGAACATTCTATCTTGATCGACTGTGCTCCTGTCATCTCAGGCTATAAACTCCTGGAAGGCAGACCTCTTTGGGCTTTTCTATTTGCATCCCAATGAGTGGGGGCTGAAAGCTCCTCAAATACCCAAAGAAGAAAGTTGGATCCAAAACACAAATCAAAGTCCAATTACATAAGTTCATTTGTGTTATATTCACACACTCTATACCCCTTTTTAATTTACTTATGAAACTTTTTATTAGGTTGGAAGAACCAAAAAAAAAACTTGAATAGACTTTCAGAATAAAAAGAAACATGTTATAAAGCAAAGTGAATATCTTTTTCCCATGCATGCCTCAACAGGATGTTGCCTATAATATATGTAGGGACAAAAATCAAGAGGCCACAACACTCCCCCTCCTGACCCCCATCCCTCCTCAAGATAGGACAGCATATAGATGTTTAAGGGCAACATATAAAAGTGATTCCATAAATATTTTACTCAAAAAAGATCAAGTCCATTGTCTGATAAAGGTACACACACATCCAATCACCCTGGTGGATTCCAATACTGAAGTCATTCATCTTGTTGAATGCGCCTTAATTTCCTGTGCTAGTGAAAGCTTCTATACAGAAACCCATTTGTCGCACCCTAATAAGACAACACTCTCTTCTTACATAGTTAGTTTTTAGACTAATAGCTCTCAGAGTCCAATATGCCCTTTTCACATTGGATAAGAATATGGCAGAAATACTCTAGGGATTAAAACAGCTGCATTTTGGCATGAAGGGTGCATGTGTTGCTACTAAACAAAGGGCCCTAGGGCTCCAAAAATAAATACCAAGTGTAGAAATTCTCTTAATCAAAGCAAATCTCACCAAAGAACACACTTCTGCTAACATAATGGCAAAGGGATGCTTCAAAAATGAGGAACTCTTTTCCCTAAGAGTGAGGCATTACTTCCCATTCATGAAGCTACTTTCTAGAGTCGACTTTCCCTTCCCAAACCACAATATGGCAGGGGCACTTCCTCACAACCCTCTTTCAACACAGTCCTTCAATGAATTCAGTTCTTTGATATTTTGAAAAACAAAATGAGGTGAAAAGATCAGGCAGTTTTCCAAAGGAGAAAGGCAAATGATCAACAACCATGGGACAGAATGTGCCAAATCACTAATAAGAGAAGTACAAAGTAAAATAACTCTGAAATTCTGAGAATTGTTAACTTCCAAGCTGGATGGATCTTTATCATTTGGACCAATCCCCCCATTTTACAGATGAGAACAATGAAACTCGGAGATAGCAAGTGACTTGCCCAAGGTCACCCAGAGATTCAACCCAAGGTTCTTTGATCCTAGAGCCTATCCAATGTTCATCCCACTACACCACTGCTGCCCCAGAAATCAGAAATATTAAGCTTTCAGAGAATCTTGGCAAAACTTACAGGAAAAGATAATGAGCAAAGTAAGAAATACTAATGGAATAATTCACACAATGGCCAGAAGGAAAGAACAAAGACAGAATGGATGCTGTGACCATGCCTGACCTCCAGGGGTGGATGGTGAGAAACGTCTCTAGACTCCGACAGAGAGACACTGGTAAGGAAGAAGGCATATATTTTAAGACACGATGAATGCGATGGCTTGTTTTGCTTGACTGTATACTTTATTTGTTTTAAAGGAGTGTTCTATTGGGTAGGAGAGTACTAGTAAGACATTAAAATAATTTTCTCTTCCCTACAAATACTCCTTTTAGAGATGATAAAATAATGACTATTATTAGTCCATTTGAATCTATATAAAGAAACATCTCTAAGGAAAATAAAACTTAAAAAGTAATATGCAAACCATACCTCAAATAGCTTATCATTACTTAATGATAGTGATAATTGACATTTATAGTTATATTTATATAGTAAATTATAGTTATAAATCTAGGCATAGTTAAATATAAATATATGCTATAGCTGTATTTATAGAGTTCAAATTTTATAAAGTACTTTATGGACATTCTCTCTTTTGATCTCACAACCTACACAGTAAGTACTCTTTTACAAATGATGAAACTGAAGCTAAGCTGTCAAGTGACTTGTCCATGGTCTTCCAGTCAGGCTCAGAGACAGAGTTTGAATCCAGGCCTTCCTCACTCAATAGAAGCCACATCTAGCTGCTACATCTCCAACTTAGAGAAAGTACCGAATGTTTCAAACAGCCCCAGGCCCAAGTTCTAAAACTGCTCAGCAACAAAACAGCTTTTCTCCTGAACAGTATTTTTAGTTTGGAAACTGAAGGTAGAAAGAGCATGGAACCTAAATCCTGGAATACTGACCGTGTACTACTGCCAATGAAGCCAAAGCTTTCCCAAGTGATAAGGTTGTGTGTCCTCAAATCCAACATTAAATTGCAGATAGAATTCTGATTTACATATCTAAACACTCACCCTTCTTATGACTAATTTGCCCTTCTGGGCATGTTTCCTGGGATTGCCAAAAACAAGTAAGTAAGATACACTGGGCTGTGCGTTTATTTATAATTCTTACATTACAGGTTCTTGGATTGTGAGATTTAACAAGCTAGCATATAGAGAGACAGCTTACTAACCCATGCTAAAAGGTTGTTTATAGTAGTCTTTCTCTAGAACTGAACCCCAAAGCCCTACCAGAAGCAAACACCCTACCCCACTCCCAAACACTCCCAGGGTATAGACACAAAAAAGGCTAACAATCACACAGCATTTTAGCTCCACAGATCCTTGGAACACTGCTCGAATGACAAAGAAAATCTCTTAAGACTTAAAGGAAACAATTTTCACTTACGTCAAATTTCTGGGCAATCCTTGGTCTTCTAAGTTAAAAGAGGAAAAAGCAAAGACACACAAAATCTTTATCCCACCAACACACAAAAAAAGTTAAATCCTCTTCATTCTATTTTTGAAGGACTCTACTCTGTTATTTCAGACTTGTTTCAACAAATTCAACTTCCAAGGACACAAAGTGTGGTACCGGTGAAGATGATTCAGAAGAGGGTAAATTTAGCTCGGTACTTTCCAACAGGCATGTATACAGGCCAACTACATGAACTAGGCAAAAGCTATAGGCCCAAGGTTTCTCGGATCAAGGAGCAACAGAGTGTTATGGGACAGAGTCTTCTTTTACAAGCCCTTAGCAGTCGGGAGTCCTCAAGGCTGTAGTTCGTCAGTCTGGCTTTTGTGCTCCCATCCATTACTGGCCTTATCCACACGAAGCTAGATGATCTCCGCAGCCTCTGAGGACTATGCCAAATGCAGTGTGGCAACTTCACATAGGACCAGCCTTTTATGGGCTGAACAGTAGAGTGTTGATACCAGCTAATCTACCATAAATAGCTCTGGAAAGGCAGCCCGGGGATCAAATCAGCTGTTGCAACAAGCCCAGCTCTGCAGCTACTTCAAATTCAATTATATTGTCAACTTTATCTTTTCCTCTATTTTACTGTGAAAGTTGGAAATATAAGAGCACTTGCAGAACACTGTATGCAAGTGTGGACTTGGGTTAGGAAACCAATTTCTAACATTCTCATATTTTCAATAGAAATAAAGAAAAGGTCCAAGTTTATTAAAGGCTGAGTGTCTGAATGCATCCTCCACCACCCCTCAAAAAACAACAAAAACAACTCAAACACCAGAAACTTGAACATGTTTTGCTGTCAAATACAGTGATGGTACACAACTATTTGGTGGAAATTTACTAAAAACCTAAAAATGATTAAGAATTATAAGTCAACCCAATAGAACTTACCTTCAGAATATCCAATATTTACCTTCATTTACCTTACTTATAAACAAAATAAATGCCATAAAGAAAAATTAATGAACATAAGATACTTAAGGCATTTGAATTTTTAAAAATAATTAAGTGAAAGACATTTTTATGCATGTCTGTATGATGGGGATATGATCTGAACCCCCAAAAGGAAAAGACCATGTCTTTGGGATCTGGACCCCAAAAAGGAAAAGCCCCTGGACTTTCCCACGTGGCCCAGGACCTGGCCCTTCCCAGTTAATAATCTTTTCATTGTGGCCCTCATCGTCTGCACCTGGTCCCAATCTAGACTGCCACTCCTGGATTCCATCTAGATCCCTTGCATGTGGCCCAGGTCTCCGGTGTTCCCTTGGGGCACCTGGCCCTTCCGGAGTCCTTCTCTGTTACCTCCCAGTCACACCAGACTACACAGTCACTCCTAGATCCTTCCCACAGTCTTTCTGTATATAAGGTCCATCTTGCCCCCCATTTAATTGCTCAGATTTCTTAAGTGTCTGCCCATTTGCAGTCACAAATATGCTCAGACTCAATCTGGCCGGCTTGTCCATACACCCGTCACAAATGCTCAGATTCCTTAAGAGTCTGGCCAATGCTCAATTTCAGTCTGGCCTGCTTGTCAATATAAGTGTCACAATAGTTCAGATTCTTAAAATCTCACCAACTGGTGTTCTAATAAACTTTGGCTTGGCTGAAAGGCTTGGGTCAAATTCATTCAAGGCAGAACCTGCGTCACTTGCCTTTGAATTTTGGGGTCCCAGCACCCCTAGACCTCAACATGTACATGCATTGTTTTAGGAATGGAGATATCAAAGTATCACTATTAAACCCAAATTGCTTAGAATTTATATTGGAGTATAACATACTGTTCTGCTAGGTGAATAAGCTACTCCTGCAAATTTTATACAGATTTGTACATTCATTCTTTCAGATTACCAGGAAAATTGAATTCATTCTTCAGGATTTGAATCAATTTCTTTTTTTTTTTAACCCTACCAGTTGTCTCTACTTCCAAAAGGAAGTTCTTAGATTATTTTTATAAAAAGGCAAAGAGTCTACTGACCAGAGGATCAGAGCTGGAAGGGACTTTGAAGCCACCTAGTCCAAATCCCTCTTTTAGGAGATGAGGAAACTGAGGGCCAGAGAGATTAAGTGACTTCCCCAGTTTTATGATTCCATTTTGTATTTAAAACACTATCGATGTATTTACTTTACAGAGAGGAAAAGGAGCTAAAGCAGGTTCCATTCCCTCTACAGGCTGTTTAATCCAGGCACTGAGTTAGAAGATGACCTAGGATTTTTCGTCTCCTTCACATGCACGAAGGCAGTTTGCCCACAGCTACATACTCCGGGGCAGCTGTGATTCATTCCACAATTCCTACCCTTCTCTGCCCTCACCTCACCCCATTCCCTCTTCACAGCTCCCAATACCAACAACCACTAAAATGACCTGGTCCACTGGCCACCACCGAATATCTGTCCCAGTCTCTTCCCAATTATTCATCCCCAGGAGGAGATCATCTGCCTGACTCCACCCATTTCCTTTGCCTTTATTTGGTCAATATCACCTCTTTTCACTCCGGCTCCCAACCAAGTGCATAGGGAACTCCTTCTGGATCTTCTCTTCTCAGTCTGTCACAGAAACTCCACAATCAAAGATCTCCCCCATCCACTGGGAGGCTGCTTTAGGTTCTTTATTTCATAGGTACCAATGCAGCCCTCAGGCTGTTAACCTAGGCACAGACCATCTCCCTCCCTTTCTAATCATATATATCTTTGATGCTGTGCAAGAGGAGGAACAATAAGAGGGTGATGGTGACTTTGGGGGAAAAGGCTTTTCCCCAGATAAAGAAACCTTCAAGGCCTAAGGGGTGTGTGTGTGTGTGCATGTATGTGTGTGTGTGTGTGTGCTACAATCTTGGAGATTACTGACCATGGAGAAGAAATGCATTTTCCCAAAGGAATAAATTTGATTTTTACACACTTCTGTGACCCCCTCAGGTTTTCACCCCCCCCCCCCACACACACACACACTTCCCTTATGCCAAGGAATGCAGCTAGGAGGTCCTGCACCTAGCCCACCTTTGCTACACCATAAAAACCCTGAGTTTTACTGTTCAGGTAGAACACTCCCTGGAGATTTCCCTACAGCTAATAAACACTTTTCTTTTAGCTGTTCCTTTGTTTCTATGATCCACCCTCATTGGTTCAGACCTGCTGAAGCCTGAGTCTGGAATGCCCTCGACAATCCCTTTTACCTTATTTCTGCCATGGTAACCACTGACAACATGCTGCAGCCTACTTAGCACCCATCATGTGTCTTTCCAAAGTATTTTCAGTGACTTGTAATTTTTTTCTTCTTCTGAGTATTATGCCCAATGAGTCACAACCACATAGTATTGCCAAGAAAATACTGAGACTAAAAAATGTTTTTTGTTTTGTTCGGCAGCAGGGGGCAATTTGAAAACCTTAAAAGCATTGTACGATCTCCCAAACTGGACACAGCTGAGCCACCACCTCAACAGTGAATTCTCATAAAAGTTTGTCTGTTCAAAGGGAAAGAGAATGGCAAAAATGTACGAAGACATTTATAGCAGCTTTTTGTGATGACAAAGAATTGGAAATTGAGGGGAGGCCCATCAACTGAAGAATGGCTGAACAAGTTATGGTATACGATCATGATGAAACACTATTGTTCTATAAGAAATGATGAGCAGATTTCAGAAAAACCTGGAAAGACATGAACTGATGCCAACTGAAATGTGCAGAACCAGGACAATATCGTACACAGTAATGGCAATATTATAAGGATGAACAGCTGTGAATGACTTAGCTATTCTCAGCAATACAACAATCTAAGACAATTCTGAAGGACTTAGGATGAAAATTGTGATCTACCTCCAGAGAAAGAACTGATAGAGTTTGAATGCAGATCAAAGCATACCTAATTTTACTTTCTTTATTTTTCTTTATTGGGGGGTAGGGGCCTGTGTTTTCTTTCACAATATGGCTAATATGGAAATACGTTTTGCATGACTGCACATATATAAGTAGGGCAGCTAGGTGGCACAGTGAATAGAGTGCTGGGCCTGGAGTTGGGAAGACTCATCTTCCTGAGTTCAAATCTGGCCTCAGACACTTATTAGCTGTCTGATCTTTGGCAAGTCATTTAACCCCATTTGCCTCAGTTTCCTCATCTGTAAACTGAACTGGAGAAGGAAATGGCAAACCACTCCAGTATCTTTGCCAAGAAAACCCCAAATGGGGTCATGAAGAGTTGAACAAGACTAAAATGAGGGAGCAACAACAAAACCATGTATAATTTATATCAAATTACTTGCCTTCACAAGGAGGAGGAACAGGAGGGAAGAAGTGAAAGAATTTGGAACTCAGAATTTTAAAAATGAATGTTAAAAAATGTTTACATGTAATTGAGAAAAAAATAAATTAACTACACAGATAAAATTAATGCATCTATGATAAGAAGTGACTGAAAGGGGGGAAATCTTTGTATCAAAAAATTATGTATACATATATGTAAGTATGTGCATATATATGGAGGTGGGGGGGGGAGAGAGAGAGAGAGAGAGAGAGAGAGAGAGAGAGAGAGAGAGAGAGAGAGAGAGGAGGAAAGAGAAAGCTAACAGCCATTCTCCAAAAGATAAATGGTCAAAGGATATGAACAGTTCTCAAAAGAATTGAAAAGTATCCACAACCAATGAAAGCATGCTCCAAGTCACTCATAACAAGAGAAATGCTAATTGTTGTTGGACTTTTCCAATGTATTGATCAGTTATGCTGATTTTTTTTCCTCTCTAAAAACATCATTTGTTATATGGTATGGCTCTCTGGGATATGCTTGGGATAACCATGACAATATAAGAAACAGAAGACATCGATAGGAAAAAAAAAAAGAATGGTTTAGCACTGTATGGTCTAAGCAAACTGGCATAATTGCATAACATTTCTCACCTCCTTGCCTTCGCCAAGACTAAGCTCCCACTTCCCTTCTCCCTCTTAGAATTCCTAGTTTCTTTCAAAGCTTGGTCCAAGGGCCAGCTACTACTTTAGGCTTCTTCTAGTCTTTGAAGATCTAGCATATAATAGGGGCTTCATCTAGGCTTGTTGGTTGATTGGTTGGTTGATTGCTAGTGCCCTTGAGTCCTCTCTCAAGGTTTCTATAGCATAAAACCAAGATTCAAACACTCTCTCAACTGTCACTGAAGAGTCAAACTAATGTATGCTGATGCTTTATTTTTAGAAAAGATTAGCTCTGGGGAATGTCATGCAATGCAACAGATGAGACCAGGCATGCTTCATTTAACAAGTTTGTTGAAGTGAGATAAGGCAGAACATCAAGGACAAAGGACAGTCGAAACTGTATACATTAGGCCCTTATCTCATTCATTCAATTTGAATCATATTCACCTCCAATCCCAGGCTCAAGGCCTTAATGTTCTTTTTTTTTCTTCCTGAAATAGGACAAGAGAAGACTGGAAGCAGTCCTCTTGTTCTGTGCCAAAAACACAGGTGCAAAGGTAATAGTGAAATTGACTTTCTACCTGTCTTGACACTAACCAGTTTCTCTTCTCTATTTCTGCAGCAACGAGAGAGGATGATGACTATGTTGGAAAAGGAGGACAAGAAGAGAGTTGTCTGTTCACCTGCTTCTTGGTCCCACAGCTCAACTTCTAGATGGCACCTAAAGAGAGGGATTGGTGAATGGGTTTCTTCAGATTCCCATCTCCAGTGTAGAAAAATGCTAGAAGACTGGGAGCTATACACAGGTGGATGTGTCTGCTTACATAGACTTCCTTGTATACCCATCCCTACCAGGACTTCAGAATCTAAGAGAAGGCAATATCACATGCATGGGTTTCCCAGCATCTGCCACCAAATGATGGGCTTCTTGTCATGTGGATGAGATGTGTGTGTGTGTGTGTGTGTGTGTGTGTGTGTGCATGTATGTATATTATGTATATTTTGGAAGAGTAAGCAAAAAGGTATTAATTGAATGTTTAAAGTTTTCTATGCTACCTCCCAACTCTATCAATTGGTTTCCTTTTTAAAGTTAAGGAGAATTTCACTAGCTAAAAAAAAAAAAGAATAAATTCAGCTGAGCTGTGGGGTGGTCCGTAGGTCATTGCTTGGTCAACTGATCAGAGTGCCAAACTCTTCATTCTCAGGCTGTTACTACATGGCAGTGGGTATGTAGCAAAGCATGGTAGAAACAGAAAACTTGGCTTTATAGTCCAACTGAAATATAGGATTTCCGGGGGCAATCTTGGAGCAGTATTTTGTGATTTCTGGCACTGGAGAGGCTAACCTTACAATGCTGGATTGACTTTACATTCTAGGAGACTAGTCTCAGAGACTTGAAAGTAATATGAGATGTATATGCTGTGACAGGCTCCATTTAGATTGCTATATAGATAGGCTTAATAATATGGGAATACTCTCCTCTCTAAAATGGTAATTGAGTGCATAACAAGACCAATAGAGATGGTTTGGCCTTTCCTACAGCCTGAACACTTAATTATAAAATATTGTATATTTGGTATAATAATATTCTATACACAGAACAGATTATTTAAAATCTATTTTGTGTGTGAGCTTCCTTATGTCTCCATGAGCAGTTTTCTGTAACTCAGAATTTGAAAAGGGGATAGCTGATGTCCAACAAAGCCAAGGGCAGGATCCAGGATTCCTAAACCAAAATTCTGGCAACTTTGGAGTTAGTGCTTGGGGGAAAAAACCCAACAAAAAAACCCAAATCTACTTTCTCTGGAACTATAGTCTCTCTCTATTTCCATGAACCCAGAAATCAAAACATGGCAGTGGATGAAAGTATAAAACAGTCCATTAGGTTGTAACAGTGGGCCAAGACATGACTTCCACTTATAAACCATCTACGTTCCATAAGGCACCCATCTTCTTGTTTGGAACTCAGAATAGATATTTTCCCCCCTAGAAATTGGGTTAAAGTGATTGTTCAGCTCCTGTACAGGATCAACGTGAAAATCCACAATGAAGTTCAACTCAACCACTATATTTCTATTACAGTGGGTGTCTCAGAGCTCTGAAGCTTTGAATAAGGACTGGGATATTGACTATGTCTGTCAAACAAGCCCCAGCCTGAGTTCAGAAACTTATCTTTAGAGGGATGGATACTAGATTATATAAAGCCATCTACTAAAGAAAATAGGAAATAGTGCTCTGGTAGTGGAAGGTATGTATGAATGGATGGAATCATCACAGATCCTGGAAATGATAAAATGAAATAAGTAGCTTAATATAACAGTGTTTCCAGAAGGAAAATACTTCTGTTCCCCTTTGAGACACCAAGGACATAGCAAACCCTGTTTAACTCTTCTCTCCCCCTGCTCCCATCAGGTGAGGGCCCCCCTCCCCATCACAAAAACTCCAAGTGACCGGAAACAACTCCAGTGGGATGAGGGTCAGCAGTGTCTGCTCACCAACAGCTCAATGAAGGCTAGCTAGCTCTGGCTTCATTCATTCTGGCTTCAAGAATAACTCTAGTTGGGGGAGAGGTGATAACATGCAGTAGGATGAGGAAGGTGGAGTAGGAATGAGGGTAGCTGATTACATGGGAAGTTCAAGGCTGGTGATGGTTGGGAAGAGAAGGGAGGGAGAGAAATCCTCAGTAGAGAAGAAAAGGAAATTCATGTGGCCACACCCGCTGTCACATGATAGATATTACTAAGCTCCATCTAAGTTAATAACTGTCTGTGCTGAATGGAATACTTCCTTGGCATTTGCAGATTCTAGAGACAGCAGGAAACCAATACATTTCACAGCATGGAAGAGGAGGGTGAATGGCTGGCTGGAGACAGCATCCAGGCAATGGAGAAACAGACTTAGTCTTGGTCATCTTAATCACACCCCAAGCTTCTCCAAACCTCAACTTTTTAATCTGTGAAGGGGTTGTCCTACTAGAGGTCCCGTACAAGAGAATCTATTATAGATCTGTCTGTGTTATCTGATCAAGCCAATAAGTAATTTCTAGGCCCCCAAAGTCATCACTTGTTTGGCTCTACAAATACAGTTGGGGCTTCTAATCTCATCTAATGGTATTTCATGAGAAAGTGTGAATCACCCCTAGACATTATCTGGTGTCGATGTACATTTATAAGTAGTAACACCTTTAAGGGTGAAAGATGAGAAGAGCTCAGAATAAATAAATATACTTCCAATCCACTCATTTATGAGATATAATGGTAATGGAATAGGAAAATCTTCCCCATCCATTAATAGGCCTATGTGACCCAGCTGTGGTCCCAGCTCACAGCTGTGATACATCCTGAGTCACAGAGCCCATTGGGGGAGGGAAGCTTGCTTAGGGGAGGCTTGCTTGCAGGAAGGCTTTCACACCTTTTGGTACTAAGTTGATTAGGCACTGAGTCATGAGGGCTGTGATGCCTTCTGGCTCTGAGAAGTGTATATATACTCTGGGTTGGTATTTAGCTTTGGGGGCTAGCTTATGAGAAGGACCTTTTGATTTCCTGGTTGAAATTCTGAGTAGCCATATGTTCAGATGATGACACAGTGCCCCGCCCCCCCACCCCCCACTGCTCAGATGTAAAGGCTCTCTCGATCCAGTGGTGTATGTAAAGTATATACCAATATTTCCCAGGGGCTGCACCTTGAGCAGGCTTCCCTAGGAAAGCAGATCAAAGAACCCATGCTAGCAGCCATCCTGGGTGTGCTAGGTGGGCTTGCTGCTACCGATGCCTGTCACCAACCATTCCTAACTTCCTGGTTTCACGTTCACATGAAGTCTGTGCTCCCATTCCAAGTGGGACCATAATAAATATGGCTGCTAAGAGAAATACCAAGACAGAGACACTTTAAGGGAGTTGATTCTTCCTACTTTCTCGCTGCCCCTTGTCGGTGATGATTAATTTCTTACTCCTCGGCCCCTCTGCGTGGGCTTTACTGTATGCCTGGCATAACCTAATGCATCATCTATTATTTAAGTCATTTCCCCCGTGAAGCTTAAACAGAGTTTTATCTCAACATCCTAATCTTCCCCCTCACAGGATATCTTCCTCTTAATTCAATTACAAACATATTTGTGGGCACTTATGAAGATGCAAGAACTCCATGCACAGGTAAACTTATTAGTGGGATTAGTTACTCATTAGCGTTTACTTGTGTATATTGCAAGCTGCAGAGAAAGGTTATGGTCCCTTTTCAGAACATAACTTATGGTCAAGAATTGGGCCAAAAACAAAAGCAGACCCTTCATCAGTATTTCTGGTGTTGGCTGAGGACTTTAAAATGGCCAGATTCAGTCCTTTTTCACCAGAAACCTAATACCACTTTCTATACCAACAAGCAATGATGCAGATCCCCAGTGGGCGTCTAGCATGCAACAATTACAGTAATCTAATCCTGGGCAGGAAGAAGCATGAATCATCATTTCAAGGTCTAATAGAGCAATGTGATTAAAAGCAGGCCTTTCAACAGAAGCCTAACAATGTCCCCCCGACTAATAACAGAAAAAGAGCTACTTCATTTTTATCAAAGGAGAGGGTGAACAGGGCCAATGCAGCCAATGCACCCATTATATTTTTAAGGGTCACATGTAGAAGAGTAATGCTACACCAAAGGATCAAATGAGATAATATTTGTAAAGCACTTAGCACCATGCCTAGAACATAGTAGGTACTTAATAAATGCTCCCCCCCCTTCCCTTCCCAAAGCAGAACTTCTGTGTGTCACCCTTACCTGGGCCTCAGACTCTCCGGCTAACCTCTATCCAGCTGTCGGTGTGGTCTTGGGAAGAGTCACTTCACCTCTCTTCCTCTTAATTGTCCAATTAAGAAAAGGAGACCTTGGACCAGATGCCTGGTGAGGTCCCTTCTGCTTCCAATGTTGTGATGATTTCTAAACTACTTAATCTCTGAGTCTTGTGAAGAACACTAAGGCCTGGAGAAGCATGGCAATCTCAAGGAATGGCATTCAAACTCCAGCGCACCATACGGAGAAAAGCCAGGCCATTGGGAGCAGGCAAAAGATGGGCGACAATTAGCATTGAGAAGTTCCCACTCCGCCTCCCTGCCTTTTTAAAAAACCACATCACAGAAGTATGCAGGAAGTCAGATTTCAGATTCTTCTTCCAACCTTGAAAAAAAAAAACCAACAACAAAACCCTCTTTTCTCCCATCTCCAAGGGACCACAGCATGAGTGGGCTGGGAAAGCTGCACATGGCACTCTCCAAACTCAACTATCACTTGGCTGCATAATTCTTGTGCACAGCTGCATTCAATTTTCTGTCCTTGGGGTTTTTAAAGGAACATTTCTTCTATGGCCAGGATTCTCAAGTTTTATGGTTATACAACTCTCTCCTAGGGCCAAAGAATGCTCAAAAAAGTTTTAAACCCGGCAAAAAAAAAAAAGTCAAGAAGAATATCCAAATAAATGTGAACTCTAAAAGAAAAATCACCCAAATTCCTAGAACCATAGGATCATGGGTCTAGAGCCGGAAAGGACCTCAGTGACCATCTAGTCCAGCACTCTCTCTACAGATGGAGAAACTGAGGCCCAGGGAGGTAGTGGCTCAAATGTATTTTTACCCTCTCTTCCAAATCTCCTACATCGCCTGCTAGTCTGCCTAGAGTGATCTTGCTACCCAATTACGGCCAAAACGTAGGACTGGGAGGGTAGGGAAAAGGTAAGTGTAGTTATGTTCTTCTAAGGTCTCTCCCACTCTACAATGAATTCCACTTGAAAGATGAACAATTCTTAAGCCACACCCTAAATAAAAAAGGAGGATCTCCCCTCCTCCCCTGACCCCCATCAACAAGCCAAAGTGCTTTCTATTTACTGGCACTGGTGGAGTAATAAGCATTAATATTTTTACTTGGGAGTCCAATTTATGCCATCTATATTTGAAGTGCTGCTGCCAAGAAAAACAAATATGAGTGTTCGGTCATGCTGGGCTAAAGCAACCCCTGATGTAGTCCTTCCTTTACCGATTTATCGTCTTATTCAGAAGCAAATGGCTCAGCTCATTCCAGGACCAGGACCAGAATGGAGACACCAACTGCCCCTATCATTCCTTGGGCCTTTACTATGAAACACTTCCCTCTCTAAAGTTGACCGGCTGGAAGCATTTTAAAAGCAGCAAAAGTTTCTTACCTGTCTTCTTCCAATTTTGGCTATGCATTTCACCCACTGTACCAAATTTCAAGAGGGTGTTTGATCATTGGATTAGCCTAGGCTGGCCCACAAACATCACTTTCACATTTGCCCCCCCCCCAGTCTCTCCCTGTGTCACCCACATTCTTCGGATCAAACAGAGCAGCAGAGTTCAGGCCTGAGGTTTGTGACATGTTGGAGGCCTGGCGCGATCACAAGATAAACACTGAGTCTTGGAGAATTGTAAAGCAATTTGCACAGATCCTCCCTGGGCAGAGAAAAGGAATCAACAACATATCCCCAGTTAAGTGAAAAGTTCAAGCCTGCCCAAGGTAGTGCATTTCTTGGAGGTGGCCAGAGGAACACTTAAGCCTACCTTGTCCATCCCCAGACATGATCAGTGACCCAGGAATGTAGGCTTTTCCCAGGGGCTGCATCTTCAGCAGAACAGACCAACAAGCTCATGTTAACTACTTCCTATCCTCTGGAACCCAGAAATCCAACCTCCCAGTTCCAAGTGCCCTTTTGTACCTTCACCATTCCAAGAGGGCATATTGATCTGATAATCACCCTCACAAATCAAGTCAATTAGAAGTCCCTGAAGAGTCCTAAGATTACACACACCACACAGCAACGAAGTCAGGGCCCTTCCATGATGGCTGGCTCTTTACTTAGAGACCCTGTTTGGGCTTTTTCAGCCAAATGGGATTGGTTGGCATCACTTTCTTCTTGCTGTTCTCCTAAGTGAGTATCAAATTCACTCTGGCTGACTGATCAGACACTTCTTAGAGAGGAGTAATGCCCTGATAAATATAATACTAAAAAATGCTCCCAAGCCCCATGCCACAAAAATAAAATCTACAAAGAGTGTCTACCGGGGCTTGAAAAACAAAGAAGCCCTCTGATCTTGTGCCAGGCCCTTGAGAGAGCACTGGATATTCTGTGTGTGTAGGCTTCACATAAAGAATCGGGAGAAGCCTCCTACAAGCATCCTCGTATTCAGCATTTTACTCAATAAAAGTGGGAAAAACTACTATAAAGATCTTGAGCAAGAGAAATGGAGATAAATCCAATAATACCTCACTGTGCTGCTCAAAGTCATTGTGAGCGAGCCATGCTTGGTCGTGGGTTCAAACACGAGGTTTGCACAAAGGAGCAAAACAGGCTTTGGAGGGAGTCTTTTTCCAACAACGTGTTTAAGAGGAGGGAAGGAGGCTGGGTCACTAATTGGTCACTAATTTTAAAAACATATGCTTTAAGACTATAAAAATCAAGAGAACTCCTTAGGTAAATCTGCAACAGCCCCAGTCAAATTACCTCTGCTCCACAAGTAGGCACTACCATGTTTCTGGAGAAGTATAAATTTATGTGGCTTGATTTGCCTCACTGGTCAGTACAGGCAGTCTCACTGTGACTATCACCATGTCCACACTGTCTAACGGCCTGTACTTCACCTTGCTCTGCCTTTACTGGCTCAATGAGTGTATCCCCCAATACCAGAACAGATGCTAAGAGCATGTGAAGCCAGATAAAACACAGGAAGCCACAATTTGGCCTCATAGGGATCTGCTTTAAGAACTCGTCTTGGCTAAATGCAGGAAGTGAGCCTATAATCTGGTCTCAATGCACAAACAATTCAACATAAACTCGGTAAGCATGCCTCTAATAAGTCTCCCTGTTCCTACCACCTCAAAATTATCTCCAGTCCCAAGTGAGTTTGCAGTCTCTGAAAATGAAGCAAGTGATGATGATGTCGGAATTTCCCCTTCATAGCCATGCTGAAAAGAATTGCCCTGAGGTTAGGCTGCACAGGACTATTTTGCAATCCAATTATGTGAAATATGCTGGGAGAGGGTGGCATAGGTAAAGAACAAAGTCCCTATCATCTGGTTCCAACAGAGGCAATTTAGACCAAGGTTGGGAATTCTAAAACTTTATTGGGGATTCCAGTCATTCAAAAGTATACCTAAAAAGCCAATCTGAATCAAGATTCCCCAGGATCTTGGATAATAGATCCAATAATCCACAGTGGGGATCTATTGCTCCAATGCCTTAAAAGCTCTGGAGTCAAGAAGATACCCTCAACTTAGCTAATAGCTGAGAAGAGGGTCCATTTCATAGGACTGACAGCTCTAGGGCTGGGAGGGACTTCAGAGACCCCTTTCCTTTCACCTATGTGGAAACTGAGGCCAGAGAAGTTAAGTCACTTTCCCAAGGTCACATATATAAGTGTCAAATGAACCCTGGTCCTCTGCGCTTTCCTTTGGACTGAGTGCATCTACAGAAAATGATGTCAGGGAACAACATAGAGACATAACAAATTTTTTAGGTATTCATCCCGTGGCTAATCTACCCTCTTGCTTCTAGAAGAAATTTAGCATAATGGAAAGAGTGCTTAACTAGAAATCATCTGAGGGGCAGCTAGGTAGTACGGGCCCCGAAGTTGGGAGGACCCGAGTTCAAATGTGAACTCAGACACTTACTAGCTGTGTGACCCTGGGCAAGTCCCTTAACCCCAATTGACTCCCCCCTCCAAAAATAGAAATCACCTATCAAGTCACCTTCCTAAGACCTGTGTGAAGTCACTATCTCAATCTCCCTTCTCTTACATATTAAGAGATAATACCTGTAATATCTATCAAACAGGGTAGCTGTTAAAAAAAGCACTTGGGAAACCTTAAAACCCCATAAAAATGTGAACGATCATTGCTATTTTACCTAAGGCACTGACACCTTTCAATATCAGTGAATAGTTACTAGTAGTTTACAGGGCAACCTAACAATTTCTCTGAATGCAGACGAGGTGAGTCAAGTATTAGCCACAGAACTGTTACCCATAATGGTCCCCCCCTCCCCACTTACCTCAATCTTTGATCTTCAGATTGTGGTTTTACGTGTGAAGCTGCACACCATCATTTTCCACCTTCTCAAGGGGATCTACGTAAACTCTCTTCTAAAGAAAGAGGAAGGGGGAAAAAACCCGTAAATCACTATTTTGCCAACTGGGAAACAATACAGCAGATGATGTGACACCCTTGTAGATTCTCAAAGTAGACCAGGATCTTCTTCAGTGATTAATTTTCTGCCCCTGAAGCGCTTTTCTCTTCTTTAAATCACTCATCCACTCTCAGTAGTGAAATTGAAGGATAGTGCTTTGTCTCATGTCAAAAAAAAAACAACAAACCTATATAAATGACTCCCTAAAAGGATGGCTTTTCTCTTTCACCTAAAGTAAGTTAATTAATATGGTCTACAATAATATACGCCATAAGTCTTTGGTTTTGTTTTTTCCACTGTCCTAGGATATTTATAATGTTGTTATAAGTCTTGGATGTAGATGGAAGCTATGTTATATAATTATTGTCACTACTCAAATGTAAATTCATATCTCATAGAAGTATCTGGGGGGTTGGGAGAGGGTGAGATATAAAACCTGGAAAATATTTTGGAATAGCAGAGAAGGTGAGGATTATTTTTACCTTTGCCCAGGAAAGACTTAGAGGAAAGCAAATTGGGAAGGTTTGACCTGAGAAAGATGCCTAAAACAAATTTCTCTTTATAGGTATCAGAGAGAGCTGAATAATCCATATGGGTGCTAAAGAACCCCATTTTGGCCTGAATTTATCTGGTATTGACCAAAATAGAATGGTTTCCTTAAGGGGAGGGAGAGAAAAAGAGAAAGCCCAGTTGAGCTGGGAGTGGAGAGAAGTGAAACCCAAGAAAACAGATAGTCATTAATCTGTTGTCTCTGTAAACAATTTGGTTCCGTAGCTCTTTTTCATATTGTGTAATAAAATATGTCCTTGTACTTGGCAGCTCAAGTGGTATACAGTGGCTAGAGTGTTGGGCTTGGAGTCAGGAAGACCTGAGTTCAAATCCTGTCTCAGAAACTTACTGATTGTGTGACCCTGGGCAAGTCACTTAAATTCTATCAGCCTCAGTTTCCTCATTTGTAAAAGAAGGATGATAATAGCACCTACCTCAGTGGGGCTGTTGTGAAGATCAGATGAGATACTCTATGTAAGATGCTTCACAAACCTTAAAGTACTATAATAAACATTATTAGCTTTACTACTAATGCTACTGCTCTAACAAGGCTGAAGAAGTATATGAATTGCTGTTGATTCTCTCTGGAAGACAGAGAGACGAGGTCGAAATCTAATTCTAAAGAGAAGCCCTGTTTAATTTTTTGAGTAATGGCAGTGGACATAATCAGCAATGGATTTCCAGAGTCGTCTAGTTCAGAGTTTCCAGGCTATTTCCTGGATATTTCCATCCTAGCTCCTCTCTAAACACTGATAGTAAGCACTTGTTTACTATAAATTGCTTCTTTTTTCCTAGAATTCTATTTTGGGAAACCACATTAAGATGCTTCAAACAAAAATAAAGGCAAAGCCTCCCTGGTCTGGCACATAGTATAGATGCTTGATAAATGCATGTTGGAGTGGGAGTCGTAAAAGAGCTTGTTCTGTGGACAAAGGCCAACAAGAAAATTGGGCTCCCCGTTACAGGTCTGTACTCAGCTTTCAAAGCTCTTACTTTACTTTGGGGTGGGGTAGAATCCTTCTTTAACAAGGTGATCCCAGAGCGGACTGCTCCCTCCAGTCGCCCACTGCCCTGCAGGGACACCAAAGCCACCACCCAGCTAGGACACTAAGGGGGAGGAAACACAAGATGCTTCGTCCCTTCCTTGGGGCAAGTTGGCCGAAATCTTCTATTGAGATTATCACCAACTAAAAAGCATTGCTGTGTGGTGCAATCAAAGGCCCAGCAATCTATGCCTAGTGAACCACTAGAACTGGCCACTGACAGCCCAGTCCTTCTGAGCATATACAGCATGCTCTGCCTGATGCAAGCCCCATGGAGACTTGGACACGTGCAGGCCTTGCTTCCAATCTCATTACCATGTGCAGAAGAGGTAAGATTGGCTGCTGAGCCTGAACCAAGAAAGGTACTGAGGGGCCAAGGCTTTTCCTTTCTTCTGACTGACCTCATTGGAGAGAGCAGTGTTAAGTCTCTGAGGCCACTTGGCTCACCACCGGTAGTTGCTTCTATCTCTGTTGTGTCTACTCTTTCTGGCTTGTAGGTGGAGGACTGGCGGATGAGGTTCTGACCCTGTCAACTTCAAAAGGTCAGAAGAACAATCCACCAGAGGCCTGAGAGGTGATGCTGATGCCAGATGTTTCACTCGGCAAGCCCTGTGAGGGGCAAAGTCCCAAGAGTCCAGCTGAACCCAACCTACCAGCAGCTCAAAGGCAACCAGGAGGGAAAGGAAGCAACTCCTGCATTCCCTGCACTGTTTTTAAAGTGGGGCAAAGGCTATCTAAAAACCACTCGAAATTTGAGCCCACACTTCCTAGGCACTGGGGTAGACTAGGAAAGAGCAGGCCTCTGGACATTGAGGAGAATAGACTTCTGTTCCTGCTATATCTCTCTCCCTAGCTATCCCCTTGAAAAGGCTAACTGAAGTTAACTGGTTAAATGATACTGTGGCACCAATCACAGAAGGATACTGAGAACAGAAAGGATATGCTAATGGTAATTAATACTCAGGAGTGGACTTGAGTCAAAGGCATTAGACAAAAATACCACCCCCCACAATCGCTCAGGGGTAACCCTAGAATTAGGAGGGGGAGATGTAGTCAGCCACGTTCTCATTAGTGAGAGTGTCAGTGATCGTAAAAGTTCAGCAAAAGTTATCCATGTCTTTGAAGACAAAGGGGCACACAGACAACAAACTACTAAGTTTTAAAATTGATTTTCTTTTTATTTATTGGCAAAACAGAATCACTCTTTTCCTTTGGCATAAATCTATTCAGTGCTCTGGGTATCATTCTTCCCCCTTAAAATACCTTGCAATATAAAGTAAAACCTGCCTAATTAACCATTTATTAAAATAAATGAAACAAAATAAATCATGGAAAATGTACACAGTTATTACTATATTTGCTTTTTTCCCCCCCAAACACGTGGAATTTGAGCTACTTAATCAACAACCCCTGAGAAGGGCTTCATTAGCCACAAATCACCCCGTAGAATACACTGCCAAAAGATGTCTTCCTAGTTGGGGACCAAGGACCCCCTGCCAAGAATAATGGTCAATACAGCCTTATTTCTAAGGAAAATCAAGTGGCAGAAATTATTTTCAAGATGTTTAAGCAAGTGAGGAATTTTCACTTGATGCTTCTGGTTAGCTGGATAAATGTTTCTTTTTTCATTCCCAGTATTCACTGGGCAGCTCTGTCCCAACACAGTTTGGGTTTTTCTGGGAAAGAGTCCAAGCCAGGAGAGGCTTTTTGCCACCCTGAAATTGTCTGAAGAATTTTTTAAAAAGTGACCCACGCCCTTCTGATCTGCCTGTGTGACCATGGCCAGGTCTTCTTCCTGTTTCCTCTTATGTAAAATGGATGGGTCGGGCTAGATGACTCTATAAGAGTCCTTCAAACAGCAAAACTCTACTGCTGGGCAGCTACTCAAGTCTTCAAATGGTGGGCACCAAGGGGACTGGGGAGGCAGTATGGCATAGTAGAAAGGGGGCTAGATTTGAAGTCAGAGGACATGGGTTTGAATCCTATCACTTCCTACCTTAGGAAAGCCACTCTCTGGGCCTCGGGTGTGGGACTATATGACCTCTAGGACTCTTCAAGCTCTAAATTCATGGTCCTAGGACTTCTAGGTAAAGCTATTGTGAACAAAGGTCAGAAGAATGAACAAGAGTTAATGATATCTGATCATGGGAAGAGAAAAAAATTTAATTTTCTCCTTGAAACTTTTCCTAAATACTCTGATCCACAGGGTAAGGGCTTCTATGTAATATCCTATCTCATTGCTAGATTTCACATGTGTATCATATGCAAAGACCATGTCTTTTGTGTATACTTTAAGTATTCAACAACCCCTTGTGGACAGGAATGGAATTTTGGGCTTTGGAGCTCTAGGGGTTCTAGTATTTATTTCAAGACTCTGGAACTTGTGTTTAAATCAGTAATCCTACCCACCACGCATATGGCCAACAACAGAAAGAAAGTAACATTTATAATTTACACACACTCACACGTGCACACACACACATACCCCTTATAATACACACATAACATAATTCATATATAACACAAAATATTCACAGCCGCACTCTTTGTATTGACAATAAAAATAATAGCCAGTCTATATGCAGGGTCTCCCAAAAGTCTTAGAGTAGTTTTAAGCTTTAATAGCTTATGTGCAGTTTTAAGCTATTACAGCTTAATTGAGCTATTAAAGCTTAGAAGTGCCTGGACTTTGGGGCACCCTACAGAGTGCTTTAAGGTTTTCAAATCCCTTTACAAATGTTATCTCCCATTAAGGTAAATGTTCTTATTATCCCCATTTCACAGATAAGGGAAATGAGGGTGAGAGAGGTTAAATGGTGCAAGTCAAAGTCTGAGGGAGGATCCAACTCCAGGTGTTCCTGACCTGGAGTCCAGCAAGGTCCATCTGTTATGCCACCAACTGCCTGAGAATTGGAACCAAAATGGGTGCCCATCAAATAGGGAATCACTGATCAAATTCTGGTATATGAATGTAATAGATTATTGCATCAGAAGAAATGAAGAATAAGGAATTCAGGGAACCACAGGATAGAAAGGAAGTGATGCCAAATGGCTAACGCAAATTATATACAATGACTACAGTAATGTAAACAATAACAATATTAAAAAGTAATCAAACTGATGACTGTGTTTAGCCTGGCCCATAGCGGGCACTTAATGAATGTTTATTGATTGAGTGATGGATGGTGGTAGACAGTCTCAACCTTGGAGAACTGATGAGAAAATTAATATACCTTCTTCCTCAGTAGAGGTGGGGGACTGTGAATGTGGAATGGGACATATATGGTCAGGTGTACCTTGTCCTTTGGTTGCTTAGAGCAGGACTGTCCAACCTTAGGTTTTTATTGAAACAATAGGCAATATATTTTGATTTGCCATTTTAGTGAGAACTCTGCAGTAGCTCAGCTTCATTCACTAAAGCATTTATGTAAATTCTATCTTGTAGGCGGGTAGCATTTTGGATAGCCCTGGCTTAGAGTGTATTTCTTTGTTATAAAGTTAGGTTCAAGATGAGAAATGGGAAGAAACAACTGTGGTGTAATAAAAATATTAGCCAATGACAAAACTTAGAAAGGAAAAGAAATAGACTGAGGTGTTTCTTAAGACCTAAACAAAGCAGCAGCCCATTCTCCCAGGGATGGCTTTTGGAGGCTGGCACACCACCAAGTGCAGGAGGATGTTTTGAGACAAAATAGCAGCTGACGTAGATGACACATGAAGCTGATCCATCTAAAATAAGCATCCAAGTCCTCCTTGGCTAAAGCCAGAACCCACCCACCCCCACCCCAACCTCTCTGTGTTTGGATCTGTGTTCCCTGCAGAGGTGCCTGATTCTTTGTTACACTTAATGCTTTTGGGCATCTGGAATCCCCACATTTCCTTTATGCAGGTATAGAAGTGATTAGGCTGTCCCCTCTCCTCCTGCCTCTCTATAGTTCAGCAATGCGGGTCCTCAGTTTATCTGGTTGACTGCCTAGGGAGTTGATAAAAACAAACTCCCTTCACTGAAGTGAGGCTCCCTTTCCTCAGGCACAAGGTTGGTCTTGGAAGAAGCTAGGTCTTCAGTTTTGTTTGTCCTGTGTGTTTGCATATATGCAAAGCCCTTGTGGTCCTCACTACAGGGTCATCCTTCCCTTGTCTGAACTAGCAAGCTTAGTCTATGTCATACTTAAATTAGTCTATTGTGTCTTAAATTAGTCTATCTCTCATCCCTGACAAAACTTTAAGCCTCCTGAGGGCAAGGACAAAGTCTCAGATCTCCTCCTTGCATCTTATGTAGTGCCAGGCACAAAGTAGGCAAAGAATAAAGAACTGTTGAATTATAAGAAAAAAAGAGAAGGGATGACAGAATGCCGCCTAATGGACCCCGGTTAACTGCCCCCTACTGCGGTGTGAAGTTTTCTAGGTCTGTGTCCAGGCCCACATGCAAATACCAGTCCTATAATGGGCCTCCCTATCTGCCTAGAAGACAGTGTCACAATGGACCTCTGGTGGCAACGGTGGCTCTTACAGCGCCACAGAGCCTGAGCAAAGCCCCAAGGAGGAACAATTTGTCATATGAAAGAAGAAAGAGGAGAGGATATCCCAGTAAAGAAACATCAGGAATAAAATTAGTTATCACATTTGAAGCAAACATTTTTTTTTCCCCTCTTAAGTATGAAAGGAGCAGGGAGAAGAAAAAACTGACAGGAAGAATTTCAGAAGGGAAGACCAAAAAGCACGTGCCAAAACATACACCAGCCCCAGCAAGCTGTGTTGTCCTAAGCCCATAGGTGCAAGTGCCAATTCAGTTACCCAAATGAAGGCATCTAAGGAAGAGGCAAATGCTAGATCAGGACAGTGCCCACAGAAACTAAAACAATTGAGCACTTTGAGAAAAGGACAGAACTTTTCTTGAGTCTCCACATCTAACCACATAAGTGGCTAACGTAAGTCAGGAACCAGTTACAAATTTAACATGTGCATGCATGAATACATAGTACGAAAGAAGAAATCACAAGGTCTAACTTTCTTTTTTCGTAGAAAGTACTGGCCTATAATATCCATATTTCTAAAGCAGATAATTCATTACTATGTATAAAAATACAGTACTTAATTTCTGAAATCTAAAGTTGGCAATGCCATCATTCATGTTCTGAAAAAAAACATTCATTTTGTTTGTTGACCGCTTTTGACATATTTCATACACAGATGGAAGAAAAGCTCTCATTTGGAGAGATTAAGCCAGTCACGTTCACAAAATCCTGACTCCTGAAAACTGACTGAATTTCAGTCTATCTTTGACCATGATTCTAGCACCTGTGAGCTGTAAAAGTACAGCAAACTCCTACAAGATTCTTGCTGGCCAGACAAAAGAATGGGAATGGACTGTTTCATTTTATGCAGAGATTTTTTTTTTAATCCATTTTCTCTCCAATGTTTCTCAAGCTTCAACAAACCATGGGGCTAGTGTCCAACATGTGTGAAGACAACACTAGTACTTTTAATAACAATAAAGAATTGTTTAAGAAAAACAAGTCTCCTGGAGCCTGGATATGGAGTGGTTGCAACACATCTGCAGGGAACTCAACAGTAAGAATTAATTTTCTCTCCAAGTTCTAAGAACTGCCCTAATTCTCCTTCCACTCCAAGTATCACCACCAGGGCAAAAGCCCAGCTCTGACTGCACCCTCCAGCCCCAAAGGTATCCGTGACTTTGTCTAAATAATTCCATGTGTATCAATGGGCCAGGAAAGCTCCCAGTTAGCCATCTCTGCCTACTCTAAACCTTCCTCCGCAAAAAGTGGAATGCGAAGTACTCTGATAATAAGGGATTAGGTTCAAAATGAAGTTAACTATAAAGGCTCAAATAGAATTTGGCTTGGAATTCAAAGTTTAAGGAACTGAAGAATCAAATATTCTCTCATCTAAAAGGAAACTCATTTTGGACACCTTAAATCACACCTTTTGCAAAAGTCTCCCCAGCTGCCACTGCCTTCCCCTGAGATTACTTCTCTTCAGCTTCGTGTAAATCTTACACGTACCGAGTTATGCCTCACATCTGGGCCCCTCGTTAGCATGTAAGCTCTTCTACGGCAGGGCTGGTTTTACCTTTCCTTATGTCCCCAGCACTTGGCATGGTGTCTGGCACATAATAACTACTTTATAAATGCTTGTTAACTGACTGAGGACATGCAGATTTCAGGATTTTTTTTTAAAGCTCAGAACAATGATGGTGACAAGATTACTTCATGAAACAGGATATGATTGTTTTTGATAAGGGTCCACAAAGCACTTATCCAACTTCCCCTATTAATTCCCACCCCCTCTAGTTTCTTTCTCTCTCTTCCTCTCTTTGTCTCTGTCTCTGTCTCTCTGTCTCTCTCTGTCTCATACACAGACACACACACACAGACACACACACAATTTCTAATTGGCTCATGGGTAGTAAGAAAAGATCCTTTGGTAATTTAAGAATTAACACCTGAGTGTTTAGAAAATGATGCGAACCCTCCACTATAAAAAATAGACTTGAGCATGTAGCTCAGTCCTTCTACTCATCCTAAGAATGTATTTATGGACCATACAAGGAATAGAGGGGGCAGCAAGCAGCCCAATGCACAGTCAGAATTATACCATACACAGACCCCTCCACAAAACAGCTGAACTCCTTTTTTTTTTTTTTAAATAACAGGGCTATTGTGATCAGCACTTGTCAAAGTACTCTATATAAGATGCCTACAAAAAAGATAACATGCCACAATAATACAGCAAGGCCCAATACTCAACAAAGGTCAGTTACATTAAACTTCCTCACTTTCAGGTGAAGAAACAAGCAATGTAGGCAAATTTTGACCGTCAATGTGGGTACTGACAACATTCCGACTACCAAACAAAAAAAAAGGACTGAATTCCATACTAATTTTTTATTTCAACTAGACCAGGAGAAAAGTATGTGGTACAGTAAAGACAGCATGAGCTTCAGTCAGAAGACCTAGGTTTAAATCTGCCTCTGCCACTCACCACCTGTACCATCTTGAGACCCAGTTCCCTCATCTGTTGACTAGGTAGCCTTTTAATGTCCCTTCCAGTGCTAGATTAATAATCCTATGACAGTAGCACCATATTGCTCTGGAGGGAAAGTGGTAGAGCAGAGCTCCCATTGGGGTGGGAGCTGGGAAACCTAAATTTGAACCTGGTTCTGACACTAACCATTGGATGCTTTGGGTGAGTTACTTCATTTCTTTGGGATTTAACTCATTAATCTGAAAAATGAGAGGGCTGGATTAGAAGAATGGATCTGAAATTGTTTAACAATCTGGCTGCCAGAAAGGAAATGAAGGGAATCTTGGGGGAAAGTGAATATGCCATGTTAGATTTTATGGTAGAGGAGAGAAAATCTGGGAATAGTCTGCAATACACTCAAGATTTAGGGAGAGCAGATTACAAAGGATTTAGGGAAAAGGATAAATAGACTAAAATAGACTAAAATGCTATAGTGTAGATCAGCCCAGGAGGGGATAGGAAATTCAAGAACAAACCTGTGAAGTCTCAAAGAGAAATATGTCAGATGAAGACTTGAAGTTAAAGAGTGATAAAGTACAGAAGATAAGTTAGGTAAAGGTCCATTATCCTGAACCTGATTATCAGAGTAGTCAGAGAAGGCTTCATAGAAAAGCTGAGGTTTAAGCTGGGTCTTGAAAGATTTTTTTTTTTTAAAGTCCACAGATGACAAGCCAATAATCTGACCTTGCTCCCTAGATAAGTTCTGGAAGGTATTATTAAAGAGATGGTTAGTAAGCATCTACAACATAAAAAGTCAACTAGAATGGCTTTATCAGGATACACAGCAAACTAGCCTGATGTCTAGCAACTTTTTGTCAGAGGAAAAACGAACAAGGTGTCCATCTACTGGGGAAAGGCCAAATAAGTTACGACATAAGATTGTAATGAAATATTACTGTTCTACAAAAAATGATGATATGGATGATTTCAGATAAAGTATGAAGGGAAGATCTGTATTAACTGATTCAGACTAAAGTGAGCAGAACTAGAATCATACATACAATAACAACATTATATAGAAAAACAACTCTGAAAAGACCTAGGAACTCTGATCAATATGATGACCAACCAGATGCTAAGAGCTTGAGTGACAGCCCTCAAGCTGCAGGATGACGTACATTTTTCAGACACAGGCCATGTGGGAATTTTTTTGGCTTGAATATGTTGTATATTTGTTACGAGGGCTTTTTTCTTTTTCTCTTTTCTAATGAGAGTGGAGTCTAGAAGAGAAGGCTGAGGTAGGAAGGGCAAGAGGGAAGAATGGGGTAATCCCCCCCACCCCAAAAAAAGATATTGAGTCATACTTTTTCTTTTTTAAACAGGGATAGAAAACACAAAGCCAGGAAGAAGGCCAGACAAGCAGGATAACTTTGAAAGTTGGATCTTACTATGTGCTTAAAAAGAAAAGCAAGCTTGCAGTTTCAGGGACAATCCTTTTTTTTTCCCTGTTCTAGTATGTATATGCAAATGTCCATTCTAATTCTATTCTATTTCAGAATGAAAATTAAAATAAAAAAAAGAATTAAAACAAACTCATTTCATTTACCTTTTTAACAAGTTATTAGACTGATATTCAGATATGTTGAGAAAGTTTATCTAGATTTAAGTATAGCATTTGAAAAATTACTTTATACTATTTTGTAGAAATGATAAAAAAAAAAAAGATATGACCTGGAAAATAATGCAGTTAGGGGAATGTGAAACTGTTGAATTGCTGGACTCACGAAGTTGTGATTCATAGTTCTAAAGGAACTTAGAAGCAATAGGGCAAGCTGCAGTAATGATTATCTTCCAAGTGAAGAAAACTTGAAGTCAAGTCCCACCTTGGATACATCCTGGGGCTGAGTGAGATCAGAGAAACTGGGGAACTCACTGGCACCTCTCAATCTCCTAGGCAACCTTCTAAGACTACCAGTCATAGAGCTGGTGCTGATCTAGACCGGGAAAAAGTCTTCCTAATGCCCATGAACTCACAGATCCAACCAAAATAAAATAAAAACTAAAAGTCCAACGTTGAAGGTCTTTGGTGGAAGGGGCCAGGGACCTACATCTGGTTCTGTGCTGGATAACACTTTTTATCAGTGACTTACATAAAGGCAAAGACTGCATACTTGCCAATTTTGTAAATGACACATAACTGAAAAGAACTGCTAACTTGGAATAATGATTAGGATCCAGAAAAATCTTGATGGCCTAGGGTACTGGCCTATGTCTAATTAGATGAAATTTAATAGGGGTAAGTGAAAGGTCTTATACTATGATTTCTTAAAAAAAATGCATTCCACAAGTACAATTTGGGGGGCTTCCACTAGAAAGCAGTTCCTCTGAAAGAAAAAAGTTCCATGAGTGTCAGTGAAAGCCCAGACTCGATGACTGCAATAATCATCAACATAGCAAATGTTATTTTGCGCTATCCCAGACTAAAGAGGTTGGTGGTACTATTGTACTGTGCTCTGATGAAGCAAAATCTGAAATGTGTCCAGTTTTGGGAGCCAGATTTTAGGAAGCAAGTCAACTAGTATTGTTTAAACAGTATTTTATTTTTTCCCCAGTTACATGTGAAAGCAATTTTTAACATTCATTAAAAAAAACCTGAGTTTCAAATTTTCTCTCTCTCTTCCTCACCTCCTCTCTGCCTGAGATAGAAAGCAATTTGTTATAGGTTATACATGTTCAATCATGTAAAAATATTAACATTTTAGTCATGTTGTGAAAGATGACACAGACCCAAAGGAGGGGGAAAAACATGCAAAAAAATACAGTATGCTTCAATCTGTGTTCAGACTCCATCAGTTCTTTCCCTGGAGGTGGATTGCATTTTTCATCATAAGTCCTTTGAATTGTCTTAGATCATTGTATTACTGAGAATGGCTAAGTTATTCACATCAACTAGCATTTATTAGGTGCTTACTATGTGCCAGCAAATGTGCTGAGCACTGGGGGCACAAAAAAAGGCACAAGACAGCCCCTGTCCTCAAGAAGCTCACACTCTAAAAGGGGAGATAGAATGAAAACAACTATGTACAAATAGGGTGGAAAGGCATATCATGTTTTATTGTGTTTAAGGTTTGTGGCAAGCCTGCATAGAGCAAGTCTATTGGCACCATTTTTCAACATGAGCATGTGATCACATGGTGTCTATGTGTCACATTTGGGCAATCCTCACCATATTTCAAACTTTTTCATTATCATTATATCTGTTATGGTCATCTTTGATCACTGATCTTTATATTGCTATTATAACTGTTTTGGGGCACCAAAAAATGCGCATATAAGACAACGAACTTAATCGATAAATGTGTGTGTTCTGACTGATCCACTGACTGGTTGGTCCCCATCTCTCTCCCTCTTCTATGGCCACCTTTTCTTTGAGACAGAGTAATATTAGAATTAGGCCAATTAATAACTTTACAATGGCCTTTAAGTGTTCAAGTGAAAGGAAGAGTCAATCCATGAGGCAAAACTTCATTGGATAACAATTTTAGGAACTCACCACAGCCACCCCAACAACAACTTTTAGCAACCACCTCCCTGATCAGTCAGTAGCCATCAATATTGAGGCAAGACCCTACACCAGCAAAAACATTATGACTCACTGAAGGCTCAGATGGTGGTTAGCATTTTTAGCAATAAAGTTATTTTTTAATTAAATTATGTACATTTTTTTAGACATAATACTATTGCATACTTAAAAGACTACAGTATAGTGTAAACACAACTTTTCTATGACTAATATCTCTGAGTATGCCTATACACAGGGTAAACTTAGGATAGTGTAAGAGGGAAGTTACTAAATAAGGTTAAGGAGGACTGGGAAAGGCTTCTTGCAAAAGATAGAATTTCAGCTGAGATCTGAAGGAAGCCCAAGAAGCTAGGAAGTAGAGATGGGAAGGGAGAGATTTCCAGGCATAGGAAACAGCCAGTGAAAATGGCTGAAGTTGGAAGGTTTTTGATAAGCTGGAGAATGGATGTCCAGAGAAGGGCGAACAGGATGGTGAAGGACCTTGAGATAATGTCATCTGAGGACTGGTTAAAATAAATGGAAATGTTCAGCCTGAGGAGAATGAGTAGGGTGTGGGAGAAAAAGGGAACATATGATCACTATCTTCAAGAATCTGATAGGCTTTCCAATGGAAAAGGAATTAGATCAGTTCTAGGTAGGTTCTAAGGCAGAACAGAGAGCAGCAAGTAGAAGTGTAAAGAGGCTTATTTTGGCTTGATAGACAGACAAACTGACTAACGATTCCGTGACAATGAGAGCTATCCAAGAGGAGAAGTGGGCTGCTTCAGGAAGCTGGGAATACCCTTTCACAGGAAGTCTTGGAGCAAAGGTGAGATAACCACTTGTCAAGGATGGTAAAGAGGGAATTCCTGGTGGTGTCTTATAATTGTAAGATGCTATAATTGGTAAGGACACTTCCAAACTAAAACATCTATAATACAACTTCTACATGTGCATATTTGTTTGCATGTTGTCCCCACCATTAGACTGTAAGCTCCTTGAAGGCAAGGATTCTCCTTTGCTTCTTTTTGTATCTCCAGTGCCTGGCACAAGGTAGGTGCTTAATAAATATTCCCTGATTGATTGACACACATCTCTTCCTTCATTAGGAAGGGAGCTCTTTGACAACAAAGATAGATTTACTTTTCTATCTGTATCCTCAACACTTAGCACAGGGCTTTGCACATAGTAAGCACTTAATAAATGCTTCATATTTTCCTTCATAGAATAATAGAATTTAAGTTATTCACAAAAGCAAATGACACTACTAATCTGTGTGCCTTTTTCTCTGCTCAAGTGACTAATGAATACCCTATAAGAAGAGAAAGGTTAAATGTATATTCATTTGAACTAACATTGTCTAGCAGTGAATATTAAGTCATAAAAGTATGGAAACATTTTGCTAGCAATTTTGATTGTGTGTGTGTGTGTGTGTGTGTGTGTGTGTGGTAGCAGCACTGTTGATAAGCATTTATTTTGTCATCCATACTAAGAAAAAGCTTTCTGTGACATTCACTTTACAGCTGATTCCAGGAAATAGACTGACTTCCAGCGTATCTAATAAAATCTTCAAAGCTTTGTGAAATATTTTATATCAACAATGCTTTGAAGATTCCCTTCATTTAACCCAAGGGGGGAAAAACAAACAAATGAGTACAGCAATATTATGGAGTCTTGGTGTTCTGTACTATATTTATATAACAAAAGAGCAGGGCAGAGTAGAGGTAGAGGAAAGGGAAATGGAAATTAGGAATACTCTAATTTGGTTTACATATTAAATTCTTCTAAATCAACAGTGTTTACATAATATTCCACATCAAAGCTCCATTAGTTGCTTACAGATTATTGTCTTTAATTGTTCTATTATTTACATATAAAGGAACCCACCTCAAGCATTTTATGAAGCTATATCTAGAAATGGTACCAAAAACAAAACATATGTGCATGCGCACACACACAGACACACACACACACACAGACACACACACACATACATATATGTATCTAATTCTAAGTTATAGGAATCTAAATTTTAAAGCCAGTTGGGTATGCGTGTGCGCGCGCGCGTGTGTGTATGTGTGTGTGTGTGCGCGCGTGTGTATTAAAGGATCAAAGTCCAGTTTTAAAATTATGTTAACTCAAGGAAGTCTTAAAAATACATCTATTAACTCTAAGACAAAACTCATGGCTAGTACTCAGAGCATATGGAAAAATTTTCATTTGTTTTCATTGGAAGTAAGAAATCTGGCTTTTTCTAAATGCACAGGTTCTTCCAGGATACTAACTTGAATATTTTCCTCTCCTTTTCCTGGTCTATCTGTAAGAGGATCAACCCTGAGTTTGATGGGGAAACCAAAGTAGAGTACACTCCCAAAATGAGGAACGGCAATCCCTGGCGGCCATGGGCTTAGTCATCCATTGGAATTAATTCCTTTTTGGGGAGAGAATATTTCAATCCAGTTGGCTTTGAGCTTAAAAACAGCTTTTAAAACTTAGTCTGCTTTTGGTTTTTAAAACCACAAGTTCTACCCAAAGGGAAATGCATAGGAATCACCCCACAAAAGCAATTCTGCCGCCAATTTCTCCAAAGCATAAGCTCCCCCTCCCTTCAGTACCATGGGGCCAGGGTGTATTTTTTAAAATGACTTCCTGGTGCATAAAAACACCAAAAATACCTTCTTCATTCTAGCAATATTTTCAAAATCCTTCGATTGAATTTCCAGGTGTTTCTCTGCACTAAATCTCTCAGGATACATTTTGGAAGGAGCAGTTCTTAAAAAAAAAATCATTGTTTTACTTTCTAAATAAGATTCCTTACTCAAAAATCTTTTCCAAATTTAGTGACTTTTCCCACAGCATTCATTATTAAAGACAGGTTTTTTCCTGGCATATTGCTTTAAGATGTCAAGATGCTTTTAAAATCTGAACTTGGGATTTCCTTTTATACTAAGGGTTTGCAAGTGGTCTAAGAAAGATTATCATCTTTACACTGTCCAGCTGTTTCTCTATCATCCCAGACAAAACAGATTCTGGCCTCAGTAAGGTAGCTTTGCATTCTCAGCTTCTTCTGGGGCAACAGTTCAAATATTTACCTTACTGCCTCCCCAAATGGCTCAAAACCAGACAAATCTTATTGAGGTGAAAAAAAGGAGCTCCTCGGAACAAAAACAAAATCTCCTAACCACCTGCCAAGTTTGGATTAATGTGGCTGGTTCCTTGGATTCTATAATGGCCTCAAGACGTATTATATCTGGATTCTCAGATGTCTGTTAAATATTAATCACGGTGAAGTGGCAATGCTAGAAAATTGGGCCAAGGCTGAATCTCTCTTATTAATCCATTCTACTATTTGTGGATCCAATACATATTCTAAAGCCCTGATGTCCAGCAAAACAAAACCTTCTTGGAACTACAAGACCCATAGCTACCAAGCCAACTACTAAAGAACTACTGCAACTTTTTGTCTACATGAAAATCCTTCCCTCCAAATGATGCTAGGTTACCCAGACAGAGGGAGTCAGTAAGAATCTCTAAATATTAGATTCATTATTGACATAGATAAAGGACTTCATTGGCTGGAGAATACAAAAGGTCCATTGTGTAAGTAGTGGGACATATTAGAGCTTTTCACTATACCCTTTAATCAAATCAAGTCAACAAGTCATTTATTTAAGTACCTACTATATGCCTTGTATTGTGCTAAATATAGGGGACACAAAAGAAAGGCAAAATAGTCCCAGCCACAAGGAGCTCACAGTCTAATGGTGGAAACAACATACACAAAAACTGTGTACAAAAAAGAGAAATGATAAATTGAAGATAATCAATAGAGGGAAAGAATTAAAGGAGCTTCGGAAAGGCTTCTTATAGAAGGTGGGATGTCAGTTGGGACTTGAAGGAAGCCAGGAGGTAGAGATGATGAAGGAGAGCAGTCTAGAGATGGAGCTCAGATAGTGAAAATGCCACGAGTTGGATGACAAAAGCCTTGTGTGAGGAATAGCAAGGAGGCTAGCCATCACTAGATCACAGAGTACAAAGTGGGGTGTGTGTGTGTGTGTGTGCGCGCGCACATGCAGGGCGGGAGACAGAGTAAGGTATAAGGAACTGGAAAGGTAGGAGGGGGCCAAGTTATGAAGGACTTTGAATGCCAGACAGAGGATTTTACATTTTTTAACTAAACAGGATATAGAATCCAAGAACTCAGATGGAATGACTCTTATCTTAACTCAATTCTAAAGAAAAATATACATCACAGAATATTTTTGAAAGATAGAGTAATGTGACTATTCCTATGGATCAGGAGGTTACTTATAGTGGTGGGTTGGATTGATCAGAGTGGCAAGAAGCTAGAACTGCAACTGTCCAAAAGAGATGTAATAAGGGCTCGAACTAGGATCGTGACAAGGGGAAGGGAAAGGAGGTAACAGCATACAGGAGAGGTTACCTATTGGGAGGCACAAGCATAATTAACTGAAGGAAGATGGAAGACTGGTTCTCTAGAGTAAGCCTAGGACTCATACTAATGGACTACTCTCTGGCAGTCATTCCACATAAAGCAACAGTTGGAGGTATGGGCATGGATGAGATAACAAAAGGAGACAAGGTAGAAAACCTTGAATAGAGAGAGGGAGGCAGCATGATGCAATGGAAAGAGTATAGGCTCTGAAGTCACAGCACCCTAGGGTCAAAGAGCATCAGCTCTTCACTACCTTTAGGATTTGGGGCAAGTCATTTAATGTCATTCATTTAACTTATTTGTAAAATGTCCTCCGAAGTCCCTTCTAGCTGCAAATCTCCGATTCTACATGTAAAGAGCAGGGGGCAGGAGGGTGGGGAAAAAAGAACCAGAAAAGCCAGTCCAGAGTTAAAATAAGGAAAAATTAATATGGAAGTGTCACAGGAGCCAAGAGCAGAAAAATATCAAGATGGAGGAAGTCGTCAACAGCATAAATGGTTATACATAGGTCAAAGAAATCGAATATCGGGGAAAGACTTTTGGATTTGACAGCTGGAAGGTTTGTGATTGCCTCTAAGAGTGCACCTCAATGGTGTGTAAAAGAGAAGGCAATCATCATGGACTACTTGAGAAGACTGGCGATTAAGAGGAACAACAGGGTGGAAGCAGGGCAGTCTGAGGTGTAGCAGGATGGAGGAAAGGTTTGTTTGTTTGTATTCAAGGATATAGAGGCACATCTGTATTGGCTGGGAAGGAGGCAGTGGATAAAGAGGACAGGTTGAAGATGTGAAAGTGAGGGGATAATTGTTGGAGCAAAGCCTCTACAGAATTAGAAGAGAACCAAGCAAACAAGTGAAAGGGTCACCCTTGGCCAGGGGGGGGAAATGTCACAGAAAAGCTTAAATCCTACTGGGCTGCCTTTCTAATCCTCTTACACCTTACTCTTTTCCCATGTACCCTGCAATCCATTGGCAATGGCTTCCTGGCTGTTTCTTGAACAAGACGCTCCAACTCCTGACTGATTATTGTCACTGAGCCGAACTTATGCCTAGAATGCACCTTTTCTTCTTGGTCTTCTTCAAATCTCAACTAAAATTCCACCTTCTATAAGAAGCCTTTTCCAGTCCCCCTTATTATGTAGCATTAACTAATGCTTCCTCTCCAAAACTATCTCCAAACTATCAATAGATATTTTATGTTGTTTCCCACTTTAGATTTTTAGCTATAGAGCAAAAGGAGTTTTTTGCCTTTCTTTGAATCCTCATTGCTTAGCACAGTGCCTGACACATATTTGTTGATTTAAATGTATCAGACAGGTCACCAGCTGAGAATAAAGAGATCAGAGCGGAAATCAAGGCTTGAAGACATGACATTGATATGCTAAAGTTTCCAAAACATTGACATTTGTTGTTAGTCATTATAAGCTGGTGAATGGCTGTGGGGGTTATTAAAATCTGGAACACTAACACCACTGGAAACCATAAACAAAAAAAAAATGGGCAAGGCTAATTTATTCCCCCATTCCTGATGGGAGTCAAGATTATAGTAATTTTCTTTGAAATCTATCCCTGCCCATAGAGTTCTGCAGAGTTGCGCCAAATAGGATTTTTGATGATTTCCATTGCCTTTCAATTGCCTTGCCCTCTGCCCATCTCTCAAGTCTTCATTTTAAGAATGAAGCCAATTTACTGATTTTTTTGAAGACTTGAAGATGATACCCTTTCCTCTACACCAACTCTAGTGAACCATATAAAGTCATATAATGTGTACATAAATGTGAAATAACTCTATTCATTAGTTGTGATCCTGCCATGCTGTTTCCTCTCAGTGCCACATAGTTGAATGTTTGTTAGTTTATAGCTTTCTATTCTCATATCTACATAGTAGCTGCCTTTTTTTTTTTTTACTATTATAAACCCATATGCAGTGAGGATCATGGTTAGCTTGCTTCATCCATAACTTGGCTTAGCTTCCTCCTTCCCCAACCTTTATAGGAAGACACATAATAAGTACCATTTGGTATTGAGGACAAGGACAACAAACTTTGCAGACTTTTACAGTATCTTATATGGGTTTCCTAGACTGAAAAGAACTGTGTGGACTTTGTTGGTTCTGTGGGAGAAGGTAGGTCATTCTAGGTCTTTGGGATATTACAGGAGGTGTTTGGAATTATTTAAGGATGCAGGGCCCTTGGTTCTTGTAGTCACAACATCACATTTCCAAAGCCAACAATTCTGTTTTTGATAATATCTTTTAGGAAAAATCACAATAAGGTTATGTTTCAGCTGGATTTGAGTGGGATGTAGTATCCATTTGGCAACAGAGAACAGGTTTTTTCCAACACTCATTTCCTATTGGCAGGAAATTATCCTTATTACAGCATTAGGTTCATCCATCAAAAACCAGTTCTGTTGGCACAGGATCTCTTCTTGGGCTTTCTGAACCAACTGATTCCCTAGCCTAGGGCAGTGTGATTTCAGAAAGCATCATGGACCATTTTTTTAAAAATTATAATACCCTCTCTCTAGGTCTCAGAATTACCTTCTATAAAATGATAGAGCTTTTAAAATCTCTAAGACCATTTCCAGCCCCCCAAATACTGTGATTCTGTTTTTTATAATGTAAAATTAACATTAAATTACAACCCTTTTACCCAAAGAGCCCACTGCTAGGCAGTCATATACCTAAAGAAGGTAAAAAAGAAAGGTCTCATACACACCAAAATATGTGTAACAGTATTTTTTTTGTAGTAGTAGCAAAGATCTAAAAACAAAGTAGATGCTCATCAGCTGGGGAATGACTAAACAAATTGTTATATGGCAACATAATGGAATATTGCTGGAATATAAAAACAATGACTATGAAGAATGCAGAGAAGTAGGGGAAGACTTTGTTGAGCTAATGCTCAACAAGTAACATAAGCAGAACCATAAGAACAAGATATACGATCAATGCAATAATATAAATTAAAACAACAACAATAATAAAAACATGAAACCAAATGCTACATAGTTAATAATAATAGCTAATATTTATATAATGCTTACATATGTGCCAGGCTCGTGATAAGTGCTTTACAATTATCTCATTTGATCCTCACAAGAACCTTGGGAGGTAGGCACTATTATTATCATGCCCACTTTACAGATGAGGAAACTGAGTCAAACAGAGATTAAGTGATTTGTCCAGGATCACCCAGCTAGTGTCTGAGGCTACATTTGAATTCAAGTCTTCCCGACTCCAGGCCTGGTGCTATATCCACTTTGGCCACCTTCAGCACTGAAAAAACCCCTTGGTCCCTCTCTGCCCTCCAAAGTCTTCCATCTTAAGAGACCAACTCAGCCTTAAAGAGGCCTCAGAGCCACCATCTTCTGATCCTATAATCTCCTCTTCTATTCAGATAAAGCTACCATCCCTGCACCTAAGACACGAACATCGTTCCTATGACTTCTCCTCAAGGAATAATTTCCTAGTTATAAAGGGTAGAACAGTGGAAGATTTCAATAAGTTGTACACCTTTGGCATGCACAGCCTATATCCCTTGACCAAAGGAAGAATCTATATTAAAGAGTCTCCTGAGAGCTGCCAAAAGTCAGTCAAGTATCATTTATTAAGCACTAACCCTGGGCTGGGCACTACTGATGGGTGGGTTGCCCATTTTATAGCTCTGTGGCTATCCACATTCATGCTTATCAATGAATAATCTGAATGATTTAGAAAAATACTTTATGAAGAAAGGGGAAAAAGAAATATATAGCCAAGGATCTGTGACAACATTGATTTAGGAACTCCATCCATCCCACTCAGATCCCATCCTACTTCATATAACTTAGCAGCTAAATCTTACAGTGGGGTACCTGAGGCTCAGAGAGGTTAAATGACTTCTTTGCCTGACTCCAAATCCAGCACTCAGCCTCTCGCTAGCAAGAGTA